>NW_024058382.1:0-56897 GCF_016432855.1 Salvelinus namaycush | reverse complement strand
ACTCCTCATAGTGTTTCTGTCTACTAGTGGAGTTGACACTCCTTCATAGTGTTTCTGTCTCCTAGTGGAGTTGACACTCCTTCATAGTGTTTCTGTCTACTAGTGGAGTTGACACTCCTTCATAGTGTTTCTGTCTCCTAGTGGAGTTGACACTCCTTCATAGTGTTTCTGTCTCCTAGTGGAGTTGACACTCCTTCATAGTGTTTCTGTCTCCTAGTGGAGTTGACACTCCTTCATAGTGGTTCTGTCTCCTAGTGGAGTTGACACTCCTTCATAGTGTTTCTGTCTCCTAGTGGAGTTGACACTCCTTCATAGTGTTCTGTCTTCTAGTGGAGTTGACATCCTTCATAGTGTTTCTGTCTCCTAGTGGAGTTGACACTCCTTCATAGTGTTTCTGTCTCCTAGTGGAGTTGACACTCCTTCATAGTGTTCTGTCTCCTAGTGGAGTTGACACTCCTTCATAGTGTTTCTGTCTCCTAGTGGAGTTGACACTCCTCCATAGTGTTTCTGTCTCCTAGTGGAGTTGACCCTCCTTCATAGTGTTTCTGTCTCCTAGTGGAGTGACACTCCTTCATAGTGTTTCTGTCTCCTAGTGGAGTTGACACTCCTTCATAGTGTTTCTGTCTCCTAGTGGAGTTGACACTCCTCCATAGTGTTTCTGTCTCCTAGTGGAGTTGACACTCCTTCATAGTGTTTCTGTCTCCTAGTGGAGTTGACACTCCTTCATAGTGTTTCTGTCTCCTAGTGGAGTTGACACTCCTCCATAGTGTTTCTGTCTCCTAGTGGAGTTGACACTCCTTCATAGTGTTTCTGTCTCCTAGTGGAGTTGAGTTGACACTCCTTCATAGTGTTTCTGTCTCCTAGTGGAGTTGACACTCCTTCATAGTGTTTCTGTCTCCTAGTGGAGTTGACACTCCTTCATAGTGTTTCTGTCTCCTAGTGGAGTTGACACTCCTCCATAGTGTTTCTGTCTCCTAGTGGAGTTGACACTCCTTCATAGTGTTTCTGTCTCCTAGTGGAGTTGACACTCCTTCATAGTGTTTCTGTCTACTAGTGGAGTTGACACTCCTTCATAGTGTTTCTGTCTCCTAGTGGAGTTGACACTCCTTCATAGTGTTTCTGTCTACTAGTGGAGTTGACACTCCTTCATAGTGTTTCTGTCTCCTAGTGGAGTTGACACTCCTTCATAGTGTTTCTGTCTCCTAGTGGAGTTGACACTCCTTCATAGTGTTTCTGTCTCCTAGTGGAGTTGACACTCCTTCATAGTGGTTCTGTCTCCTAGTGGAGTTGACACTCCTTCATAGTGTTTCTGTCTCCTAGTGGAGTTGACACTCCTTCATAGTGTTTCTGTCTTCTAGTGGAGTTGACACTCCTTCATAGTGTTTCTGTCTCCTAGTGGAGTTGACACTCCTTCATAGTGTTTCTGTCTCCTAGTGGAGTTGACACTCCTTCATAGTGTTTCTGTCTCCTAGTGGAGTTGAGTTGACACTCCTTAGTTAGTGTTGAACCCAAACCACTAATTAACCTTGTCTTAAGATCCCTTAAGCCCCACTACCGCTCGAACCCCTTTAACGGGATTGATTTGACAACATCCAGTGAAATTGTGATGTTGCAGCGCACCAAATTCAAAAACAGAAATACTCATAATAAAAATACATAAAACATACAAGTGTTATACATCAAAATTAAGCTTAACTTCTTGTTAATCCAGCCAAGGTGTCAGATTTCAAAAAGACCATGCGATTATCTGAGGACAGCGCCCCGCATACCAACACATGAATATCAGATTTCAACCAGGCAGGTGCACCACAAAATAAAACAAATATCGATATAATTCATGCCTTACCATTGAAGATCTACTTCTATTGGCACTCCAAAATGTCCCAGAAACATCACAAATGGTCCTTTTGTTTGATAATGTCCTTCTTTATGTCCCAAAAATGTCAATTTATTTGTCGCGTTTGATTCAGAAATACACCGGTTTCAACTCGCCCAACATGCCTACAAAGTATCTAATAAGTTACCTGTAAACTTGGTCCAAACATTTCAAACAACATTCCTAATCATTTCTTAAAACGTAAATAATCGATCAAATTTAAGACGGATATACTTCAATACCGGATAAAAACAACGTGAAGCCCGTTCCAGGTCACGCAAAAAGACTCGAGTCCATCTGAGTGACACATGGAAAGAATAGGACTACTTCTTCATTTGCGGGGCGGCAGCGTAGCCTAGTGGTTAGAGCGTTGGACTAGTAACCGAAAGGTTGGAAGATCGAATCCCCGAGCTGACAAGGTACAAATCTGTCGTTCTGCCCCTGAACAAGGCAGTTAACCCACTGTTCCTAGGCTGTCATTAAAAATAAGAATTTGTTCTTAACTGACTTGCCTAGTTAAATATAGGACAAATTAAATTTCTCAAAAGAAAAACATCAACCAATTTCTAAAGACTGTTGACATCAAGTGGAAGCCATAGGAACTGCAAACAGATTCCTATTCAAAAGGGCTTCCAATAGAAAACTAATGGAAAACACCTCAAAACCTTTTTCCCCTGGATGAATTGTTCTCAGGGTTTCGCCTGCCAAATCAGTTCTGTTATTCTCACAGACATTATTCAAACAGTTTTAAAAACTTCAGAGTGTTTTGTATCCAAATCTACTAATAATATGCATATCCTAGCTTCTGGGCCTGAGTAGCAGGCACGCTTTTCATCCGGATGTGAAAATACTGCCCCCTAGCCCAATCCCATAAGAAAATAATAAGCTTATTGAGAGAAGTGTTTTTGAGTTAATTACTATGCTTCATTATGTTCTTGCCTACCTGGATGCCCAGTCCCAGGCTAAGCTAGGCCTGAATGGAAGTCAATTTACAGCTCCATTCTGTCATTCCTCATCCTGTGCCTGTATAAACCTCCTCTCTGTCTGTCATTCCTCATCCTGTACCTGTTTAAACCTCCTCTCTGTCTGTCATTCCTCATCCTGTACCTGTTTAAACCTCCTCTCTGTCTGTCATTCCTCATCCTGTACCTGTATAAACCTCCTCTCTGTCTGTCATTCCTCATCCTGTGTCTGTATAAACCTCCTCTCTGTCTGTCATTCCTCATCCTGTGTCTGTATAAACCTCCTCTGTCTGTCATTCCTCATCCTGTACCTGTATAAACCTCCTCTCTGTCTGTCATTCCTCATCCTGTGTCTGTATAAACCTCCTCTCTGTCTGTCATTCCTCATCCTGTGTCTGTATAAACCTCCTCTCTGTCTGTCATTCCTCATCCTGTGTCTGTATAAACCTCCTCTCTGTCTGTCATTCCTCATCCTGTGTCTGTATAAACCTCCTCTCTGTCTGTCATTCCTCATCCTGTACCTGTATAAACCTCCTCTCTGTCTGTCATTCCTCATCCTGTACCTGTATAAACCTCCTCTCTGTCTGTCATTCCTCATCCTGTACCTGTTTAAACCTCCTCTCTGTCTGTCATTCCTCATCCTGTGTCTGTATAAACCTCCTCTCTGTCTGTCATTCCTCATCCTGTGTCTGTATAAACCTCCTCTCTGTCTGTCATTCCTCATCCTGTACCTGTATAAACCTCCTCTCTGTCTGTCATTCCTCATCCTGTACCTGTTTAAACCTCCTCTCTGTCTGTCATTCCTCATCCTGTGTCTGTATAAACCTCCTCTCTGTCTGTCATTCCTCATCCTGTGTCTGTATAAACCTCCTCTCTGTCTGTCATTCCTCATCCTGTGTCTGTATAAACCTCCTCTCTGTCTGTCATTCCTCATCCTGTACCTGTTTAAACCTCCTCTCTGTCTGTCATTCCTCATCCTGTACCTGTTTAAACCTCCTCTCTGTCTGTCATTCCTCATCCTGTACCTGTATAAACCTCCTCTCTGTCTGTCATTCCTCATCCTGTGTCTGTATAAACCTCCTCTCTGTCTGTCATTCCTCATCCTGTGTCTGTATAAACCTCCTCTCTGTCTGTCATTCCTCATCCTGTACCTGTATAAACCTCCTCTCTGTCTGTCATTCCTCATCCTGTGTCTGTATAAACCTCCTCTCTGTCTGTCATTCCTCATCCTGTGTCTGTATAAACCTCCTCTCTGTCTGTCATTCCTCATCCTGTGTCTGTATAAACCTCCTCTCTGTCTGTCATTCCTCATCCTGTGTCTGTATAAACCTCCTCTCTGTCTGTCATTCCTCATCCTGTGTCTGTATAAACCTCCTCTCTGTCTGTCATTCCTCATCCTGTACCTGTATAAACCTCCTCTCTGTCTGTCATTCCTCATCCTGTACCTGTTTAAACCTCCTCTCTGTCTGTCATTCCTCATCCTGTGTCTGTATAAACCTCCTCTCTGTCTGTCATTCCTCATCCTGTGTCTGTATAAACCTCCTCTCTGTCTGTCATTCCTCATCCTGTGTCTGTATAAACCTCCTCTCTGTCTGTCATTCCTCATCCTGTACCTGTATAAACCTCCTCTCTGTCTGTCATTCCTCATCCTGTACCTGTATAAACCTCCTCTCTGTCTGTCATTCCTCATCCTGTACCTGTATAAACCTCCTCTCTGTCTGTCATTCCTCATCCTGTGTCTGTATAAACCTCCTCTCTGTCTGTCATTCCTCATCCTGTGTCTGTATAAACCTCCTCTCTGTCTGTCATTCCTCATCCTGTGTCTGTATAAACCTCCTCTCTGTCTGTCATTCCTCATCCTGTGTCTGTATAAACCTCCTCTCTGTCTGTCATTCCTCATCCTGTGTCTGTATAAACCTCCTCTCTGTCTGTCATTCCTCATCCTGTGTCTGTATAAACCTCCTCTCTGTCTGTCATTCCTCATCCTGTGTCTGTATAAACCTCCTCTCTGTCTGTCATTCCTCATCCTGTGTCTGTATAAACCTCCTCTCTGTCTGTCATTCCTCATCCTGTACCTGTATAAACCTCCTCTCTGTCTGTCATTCCTCATCCTGTACCTGTATAAACCTCCTCTCTGTCTGTCATTCCTCATCCTGTGTCTGTATAAACCTCCTCTCTGTCTGTCATTCCTCATCCTGTACCTGTATAAACATCCTCTCTGTCTGTCATTCCTCATCCTGTGTCTGTATAAACATCCTCTCTGTCTGTCATTCCTCATCCTGTGTCTGTATAAACCTCCTCTCTGTCTGTCATTCCTCATCCTGTGTCTGTATAAACCTCCTCTCTGTCTGTCATTCCTCATCCTGTACCTGTTTAAACCTCCTCTCTGTCTGTCATTCCTCATCCTGTACCTGTTTAAACCTCCTCTCTGTCTGTCATTCCTCATCCTGTACCTGTATAAACCTCCTCTCTGTCTGTCATTCCTCATCCTGTGTCTGTATAAACCTCCTCTCTGTCTGTCATTCCTCATCCTGTGTCTGTATAAACCTCCTCTCTGTCTGCCATTCCTCATCCTGTACCTGTATAAACCTCCTCTCTGTCTGTCATTCCTCATCCTGTGTCTGTATAAACCTCCTCTCTGTCTGTCATTCCTCATCCTGTACCTGTATAAACCTCCTCTCTGTCTGTCATTCCTCATCCTGTGTCTGTATAAACCTCCTCTCTGTCTGTCATTCCTCATCCTGTACCTGTATAAACCTCCTCTCTGTCTGTCATTCCTCATCCTGTGTCTGTATAAACCTCCTCTCTGTCTGTCATTCCTCATCCTGTGTCTGTATAAACCTCCTCGCTGTCTGTCATTCCTCATCCTGTGTCTGTATAAACCTCCTCTCTGTCTGTCATTCCTCATCCTGTACCTGTATAAACCTCCTCTCTGTCTGTCATTCCTCATCCTGTGGCTGTATAAACCTCCTCTCTGTCTGTCATTCCTCATCCTGTGTCTGTATAAACCTCCTCTCTGTCTGGCATTCCTCATCCTGTGTCTGTATAAACCTCCTCTCTGTCTGTCATTCCTCATCCTGTGTCTGTATAAACCTCCTCTCTGTCTGTCATTCCTCATCCTGTGTCTGTATAAACCTCCTCTCTGTCTGTCATTCCTCATCCTGTACCTGTATAAACCTCCTCTCTGTCTGTCATTCCTCATCCTGTACCTGTATAAACCTCCTCTCTGTCTGTCATTCCTCATCCTGTACCTGTATAAACCTCCTCTCTGTCTGTGATTCCTCATCCTGTACCTGTATAAACCTCCTCTCTGTCTGTCATTCCTCATCCTTTGTCTGTATAAACCTCCTCTCTGTCTGTCATTCCTCATCCTGTACCTGTATAAACCTCCTCTCTGTCTGTCATTCCTCATCCTGTGCCTGTATAAACCTCCTCTCTGTCTGTCATTCCTCATCCTGTGTCTGTATAAACCTCCTCTCTGTCTGTCATTCCTCATCCTCTACCTGTATAAACCTCCTCTCTGTCTGTCATTCCTCATCCTGTGTCTGTATAAACCTCCTCTCTGTCTGTGATTCCTCATCCTGTACCTGTATAAACCTCCTCTCTGTCTGTCATTCCTCATCCTGTACCTGTATAAACCTCCTCTCTGTCTGTCATTCCTCATCCTGTACCTGTATAAACCTCCTCTCTGTCTGTGATTCCTCATCCTGTACCTGTTTAAACCTCCTCTCTGTCTGTCATTCCTCATCCTGTACCTGTTTAAACCTCCTCTCTGTCTGTCATTCCTCATCCTTTGTCTGTATAAACCTCCTCTCTGTCTGTCATTCCTCATCCTGTACCTGTATAAACCTCCTCTCTGTCTGTCATTCCTCATCCTGTGTCTGTATAAACCTCCTCTCTGTCTGTCATTCCTCATCCTGTGTCTGTATAAACCTCCTCTCTGTCTGTCATTCCTCATCCTGTACCTGTATAAACCTCCTCTCTGTCTGTCATTCCTCATCCTGTACCTGTATAAACCTCCTCTCTGTCTGTCATTCCTCATCCTGTGTCTGTATAAACCTCCTCTCTGTCTGTCATTCCTCATCCTGTACCTGTATAAACCTCCTCTCTGTCTGTCATTCCTCATCCTGTACCTGTATAAACCTCCTCTCTGTCTGTCATTCCTCATCCTGTACCTGTATAAACCTCCTCTCTGTCTGTCATTCCTCATCCTGTGTCTGTATAAACCTCCTCTCTGTCTGTCATTCCTCATCCTGTACCTGTATAAACCTCCTCTCTGTCTGTCATTCCTCATCCTGTGTCTGTATAAACCTCCTCTCTGTCTGTCATTCCTCATCCTGTACCTGTATAAACCTCCTCTCTGTCTGTCATTCCTCATCCTGTGTCTGTATAAACCTCCTCTCTGTGTGTCATTCCTCATCCTGTACCTGTATAAACCTCCTCTCTGTCTGTCATTCCTCATCCTGTACCTGTATAAACCTCCTCTCTGTCTGTCATTCCTCATCCTGTCTGTATAAACCTCCTCTCTGTCTGTCATTCCTCATCCTGTACCTGTATACACCTCCTCTCTGTCTGTCATTCCTCATCCTGTGCCTGTATAAACCTCCTCTCTGTCTGTCATTCCTCATCCTGTGTCTGTATAAATCTCCTCTCTGTCTGTGATTCCTCATCCTGTGTCTGTATAAACCTCCTCTCTGTCTGTCATTCCTCATCCTGTACCTGTATAAACCTCCTCTCTGTCTGTCATTCCTCATCCTGTGTCTGTATAAACCTCCTCTCTGTCTGTCATTCCTCATCCTGTACCTGTATAAACCTCCTCTCTGTCTGTCATTCCTCATCCTGTACCTGTTTAAACCTCCTCTCTGTCTGTCATTCCTCATCATGTACCTGTATAAACCTCCTCTCTGTCTGTCATTCCTCATCCTGTACCTGTATAAACCTCCTCTCTGTCTGTCATTCCTCATCCTGTGTCTGTATAAACCTCCTCTCTGTCTGTCATTCCTCATCCTGTGTCTGTATAAACCTCCTCTCTGTCTGTCATTCCTCATCATGTACCTGTATAAACCTCCTCTCTGTCTGTCATTCCTCATCCTGTACCTGTATAAACCTCCTCTCTGTCTGTCATTCCTCATCCTGTGTCTGTATAAACCTCCTCTCTGTCTGTCATTCCTCATCCTGTGTCTGTATAAACCTCCTCTCTGTCTGTCATTCCTCATCCTGTACCTGTATAAACCTCCTCTCTGTCTGTCATTCCTCATCCTGTGTCTGTATAAACCTCCTCTCTGTCTGTCATTCCTCATCCTGTACCTGTATAAACCTCCTCTCTGTCTGTGATTCCTCATCCTGTACCTGTATAAACCTCCTCTCTGTCTGTCATTCCTCATCATGTGTCTGTATAAACCTCCTCTCTGTCTGTCATTCCTCATCCTGTACCTGTATAAACCTCCTCTCTGTCTGTCATTCCTCATCCTGTGTCTGTATAAACCTCCTCTCTGTCTGTCATTCCTCATCCTGTACCTGTATAAACCTCCTCTCTGTCTGTCATTCCTCATCCTGTGTCTGTATAAACCTCCTCTCTCTCTGTCATTCCTCATCCTGTGTCTGTATAAACCTCCTCTCTGTCTGTCATTCCTCATCCTGTACCTGTATAAACCTCCTCTCTGTCTGTCATTCCTTATCCTGTACCTGTATAAACCTCCTCTCTGTCTGTCATTCCTCATCCTGTGTCTGTATAAACCTCCTCTCTGTCTGTCATTCCTCATCCTGTGTCTGTATAAACCTCCTCTCTGTCTGTCATTCCTCATCCTGTACCTGTTTAAACCTCCTCTCTGTCTGTCATTCCTCATCCTGTGTCTGTATAAACCTCCTCTCTGTCTGTCATTCCTCATCCTGTGTCTGTATAAACCTCCTCTCTGTCTGTCATTCCTCATCCTGTGTCTGTATAAACCTCCTCTCTGTCTGTCATTCCTCATCCTGTGTCTGTATAAACCTCCTCTCTGTCTGTGATTCCTCATCCTGTACCTGTATAAACCTCCTCTCTGTCTGTCATTCCTCATCCTGTACCTGTATAAACCTCCTCTCTGTCTGTGATTCCTCATCCTGTACCTGTATAAACCTCCTCTCTGTCTGTCATTCCTCATCCTGTGTCTGTATAAACCTCCTCTCTGTCTGTCATTCCTCATCCTGTACCTGTATAAACCTCCTCTCTGTCTGTCATTCCTCATCCTGTGTCTGTATAAACCTCCTCTCTGTCTGTCATTCCTCATCCTGTGTCTGTATAAACCTCCTCTCTGTCTGTCATTCCTCATCCTGTACCTGTATAAACCTCCTCTCTGTCTGTCATTCCTCATCCTGTGTCTGTATAAACCTCCTCTCTGTCTGTCATTCCTCATCCTGTGTCTGTATAAACCTCCTCTCTGTCTGTCATTCCTCATCCTGTGTCTGTATAAACCTCCTCTCTGTCTGTCATTCCTCATCCTGTGTCTGTATAAACCTCCTCTCTGTCTGTCATTCCTCATCCTGTGTCTGTATAAACCTCCTCTCTGTCTGTCATTCCTCATCCTGTGTCTGTATAAACCTCCTCTCTGTCTGTCATTCCTCATCCTGTGTCTGTATAAACCTCCTCTCTGTCTGTCATTCCTCATCCTGTACCTGTATAAACCTCCTCTCTGTCTGTCATTCCTCATCCTGTGTCTGTATAAACCTCCTCTCTGCATAATCATACTGTGAGGTCATAATCACCATACTGCTCCTTTAGTCTTCCACTGTGGCCCACAAGGCACCCTATTCCCTAGTTGGAGCACTACTTAGCACCCTATTCCCTAGGTGGTGCACTACTTAGCACCCTATTCCCTAGTTGGAGCACTACTTAGCACCCTATTCCCTAGTTGGAGCACTACTTAGCACCCTATTCCCTAGATGGTGCACTACTTAGCACCCTATTCCCTAGATGGAGCACTACTTAGCACCCTATTCCCTAGATGGAGCACTACTTAGCACCCTATTCCCTAGATGGTGCACTACTTAGCACCCTATTCCCTAGGTGGTGCACTACTTAGCACCCTATTCCCTAGGTGGTGCACTACTTAGCACCCTATTCCCTAGATGGTGCACTACTTAGCACCCTATTCCCTAGATGGTGCACTACTTAGCACCCTATTCCCTAGTTGGATCACTACTTAGCACCCTATTCCCTAGATGGTGCACTACTTAGCACCCTATTCCCTAGATGGTGCACTACTTAGCACCCTATTCCCTAGATGGTGCACTACTTAGCACCCTATTCCCTAGGTGGTGCACTACTTAGCACCCTATTCCCTAGGTGGTGCACTACTTAGCACCCTATTCCCTAGGTGGTGCACTACTTAGCACCCTATTCCCTAGTTGGAGCACTACTTAGCACCCTATTCCCTAGGTGGTGCACTACTTAGCACCCTATTCCCTAGGTGGTGCACTACTTAGCACCCTATTCCCTAGTTGGAGCACTACTTAGCACCCTATTCCCTAGTTGGAGCACTACTTAGCACCCTATTCCCTAGGTGGTGCACTACTTAGCACCCTATTCCCTAGGTGGTGCACTACTTAGCACCCTATTCCCTAGGTGGTGCACTACTTTTGAACAGGGCCCACAGCCCTCAGTTCTATAAATAGGTTGCAGCAATCAAACTAAATAAATGAACTGTCGGAGCGCAAGTATTTACAAGCATGGAGAAATGGAAGTCATTATAAGTAAATTTGTTGCATTTCTGAGTAAGTGGTAGCAGATAGAAGTCTGACAGGGAGGCAGTGGAGGGTGACTGGCTGGTTTAGAGGGGTACAACACACACGAACGGGTGATTAGAGTGGTATAGTTGCCTGGTTTCGACCTCTCACACAACCTCAGCTCTACTCTGTGGGGTCTCTCAGTAGAGAAGAAGGCTAGAGACATCTGCAACAACAACACACACACACACACACACACACACACACACACACACACACACACACACACACACACGTACACACACACACACACACACACACGCACACACGCGCACACACACACACACACACACACACACACACACGCACACACGCGCACACGCGCACACACACACACACACACACACACACACACACACACACACACACACACACACACACACACACACACACACACACGCACACACGCACACACGTACACACGCACACACGTACACACACGTACGCACGCACGCACGCACGCACGCACGCACACGCACGCACACGTACGCGCACACGTACGCGCACACGTACACGCACACACACGTACACACACGTACACACACGTACACACACGTACACACGCACACACGCACACACACGTACACACACGTACACACACGTACACACACGTACACACACGTACACACACACACACACACACACACACATGACTTCAAGGGACTTTCTGCTGATTGACATTTATACTTAAACTCTTCAAAATACTCGTTCGTTTGACTGTTTATTATTTCTAGCCTTCGTCCTGATTTTGACTGTTTTTTTTGTGATTTTTTTTTCCTCAGTAAAATGTTCCGTTTAGTTGCATCCCAAATTGCTACGTTTTCACTACATCGTGTGCTACCTTTTGTCTATGGTCTAAAGTAGTGCACTATGTAGGAAATAGTGTACCATTTAAGACACCTACATTGGGTAATTGAGCGGGCGGATTGTTTTGAGTTGTTTACGGAACTGTGGAACCCAAAATCACATGACAGAACAACACGAGGGAGTATTAAAGTTTCTGCAATTCAACAACACTTTGAATACTTTATATATTTGGATGCTAAATCCAAAATGATTATATAAAGGCCCAATGTGCAGATAAGTTAGTAAAACATGTATAATGATTTACAGAGAATGAAAATCTGTTTTAAATCTGATTGGTGTATATGTCACCTGTATGAGGTTGTATATGTCACCTGTATGAGGTTGTATATGTCACCTGTATGAGGTTTTCAGTGCCTTTGTTGATTACGGCGTTAGATGAGCTTGTATAGCAATGAACCAACAAAGACTGACTCTTAAATTCAGTGTTTCCCATTTGAAGGAGAATCCAAGATGGCGTAGCAGTCGGATGTGTGTTTTTGTCTTGTCCCTTCCTGTCCCTTGTAAACATCGTTTTCCCTTGTTTTTTCCCTGTATATATATTTAATATTTTAATAGCACTTTCTATCTACGGACTGAATATACTCTCCTGCAACCCGCCTCACCCAATGTGGTACGGATCTGCTATTTTTATTCTTCAGAACTCATCAAAAGCTAGCCAGCTAACTGGCTAGTAGTTAGCCACGGCCCGCTAGCTGTCTGAAGTACATCGGACTGTTAGCTTAAGAGGCCCATCGGACAAATTCTTTGGCCACCATACGGAGCCCTGCTGATCCGTCGTCTGAACCGGAACCCCATCAGAAGCTACTAGCTACTAGCTAGTAGTCAGCTAGCCACTGCTAGCACGGACAATTCTAGCCAGTCTGCACAGCGCGACTCAAACCAGAGCAAATCGGACTTATTATTCTCCATATCTCCGGATTCCTACCGCAAGCTCTGAACCTTATTTCTTTTGTTCTTCACCTGGATCACCGCAGCTAGCTAGCTGCTATTCGAGTGGCCACTCCTGGCTAATGTTCCGAAGCAATAACCAATTAGCCTGGAACTAGCTTAGCTGGGCCCATCTCCCGACTAGCCAAAGAGGTCCATCAGCCACTACTTGGGATACAATACCTCTTTTTTGCCAACTGGCTTCCTGCCGACTCATCACGACTGGACCACCGACGTGATTCGCCCGTTGGGGTTTTTCTCAACTGGCTCCGCCGTCGCTTTGTCCCCTGAAATCCCATCCGCTAGCATGCTAGCCGTCCAGAGCACATCGGACTGTTAGCTTAAAAATCATACAACGTGATTTTCTGGATTTTTTGTTTTAGATTCCGTCTCTCACAGTTGAAGTGTACCTATGATAAAAATTACAGACCTCTACATGCTTTGTAAGTAGGAAAACCTGCAAAATCGGCAGTGTATCAAATACTTGTTCTCCCCACTGTATGTTTGAGGAGTTTTAATTATGGGATTTCTGTTGTTTCGAATTTGGCGCCCTGCAGTTTCACTGGCTGCTGACGAGGCGTCCCACATACCATTAACATTAGAAGTCTCCTCCCTAAGTTTGTTTTATTCACTGCCCACTCTGCCAACCTGGATGTCCTAGCCGTGTCTGAATGCTGGCTTAGGAAAACCACCAAAAATCCAGAAATTTTCATCCCTAATTATAACATTTTCCGACAAGATAGAACTGCCAAAGGGGGCAGAGTTGCAATCTACTGCAGAGATAGCCTGCAGAGTTCTGTCTTACTATCCAGGTCTGTACCCAAACAATTCAAGCTTCTACTTTTAAAAATCCACCTATCCAGAAACAAGTCTCTCACCGTTGCCGCTTGTTATAGACCCCCCTCTGCCCCCAGCTGTGCCCTGGACACCATATGTGAACTGATTGCCCCCCCCCCCATCTATCTTCAGAGCTAGTGCTGCTAGGTGTCCTAAACTGGGACATGCTTAACACCCCGGCCATCTTACAATCTAAGCTTGATGCCCTCAATCTCTCACAAATTATCAATGAATCCACCAGGTACAACCCCAAATCCGTAAACACGGGCACCCTCATAGATATCATCCTAACCAACTTGCCCTCCGAATACACCTCTGCTGTTTTCAATCAAGATCTCAGCGATCACTGCCTCATTGTCTGCATCTGTAATGGGTCTGCGGTCAAACGACCACCCCTCATCACTATCAAACGCTTCCTAAAAAACACTTCTGCTAGCAGGCCTTTCTAATCAACCTGGCCGGGGTATCTTGGAATGACATTGACCTCATCCCGTCAGTAGAGGATGCCTGGTTATTCTTTAAAAGTGCTTTCCTCACCATCTTATATAAGCATGCCCCATTCAATAAATGTAGAACCAGGAACAGATATAGCCCTTGGTTCTTTCCAGACCTGACTGCCCTTGACCAGCACAAAAACATCCTGTGGCGTTCTGCATTAGCATCGAATAGCCCCCGTGATATGCAACTTTTCAGGGAAGTCAGGAACAAATATACACAGGCAGTTAGGAAAGCAAAGGCCAGCTTTTTCAAGCAGAAATTTGCATCCTGTAGCACAAACTTTTGGGACACTGTAAAGTCCATGGAGAATAAGAGCACCTCCTCCCAGCTGCCCACTGCACTGAGGCTAGGAAACACTGTCACCACCGATAAATCTGCGATAATTGAGAATTTCAATAAGCATTTTTCTACGGCTGGCCATGTTTTCCACCTGGCTACCCCTACCCCGGTCAACAGCCCTGCACTCCCCAAAGCAACTCGCCCAAGCCTCCCCCATTTCTCCTTCACCCAAATCCAGATAGCTGATGTTCTGAAAGAGCTGCAAAATCTGGACCCTTACAAATCAGCCGGGCTAGACAATCTGGACCCTCTCTTTCTAAAACTATCTGCCAAAATTGTTGCAACCCTTATTACTAGCCTGTTCAACCTCTCTTTCGTATCGTCTGAGATTCCCAAAGATTGGAAAGCTTCCGCGGTCATCCCCCTCTTCAAAAGGGGGAGACACTCTAGACCCAAACTGTTACAGACCTATATCTATCCTACCCTGCCTTTCTAAGGTCTTTGAAAGCCAAGTTAACAAACAGACCATTTCGAATCCCACCGTACCTTCTCCGCTATGCAATCTGGTTTCAGAGCTGGTCATGGGTGCACCTCAGCCACGCTCAAGGTCCTAAACGATATCATAACCGCCATCGATAAGAGACATTACTGTGCAGCCGTATTCATCGACCTGGCCAAGGCTTTCGACTCTGTCAATCACCACATTCTTATTGGCAGACTCGACAGCCTTGGTTTCTCAAATTATTGCCTCGCCTGGTTTACCAACTACTTCTCTGATAGAGTTCATTGTGTCAAATCGGAGGGCCTGTTGTCCGGACCTCTTGCAGTCTCTATGGGGATGCCACAGGGTTCAATTCTCGGGCCGACTCTCTTCTCTGTATACATCAATGATGTCGCTCTCGCTGCTGGTGATTCTCTGATCCACCTCTACACAGACGACACCGTTCTGTATACTTCTGGCCCTTCTTTGGACACTGTCTTAACAAACCTCCAGACGAGCTTCAATGCCATACATCTCTCCTTCCGTGGCCTCCAACTGCTCTTAAATGCAAGTAAACGTAGTGTGTGCTCTTCAACCGATCACTGCCCGCACCTGCCCGCCCGTCCAGCATCACTACTCTGGATGGTTCTGACTTAGAATATGTGGACAACTACAAATACCTAGGTGTCTGGCTAGACTGTAAACTCTCCTTCCAGACTCACATTAAGCATCTCCAATCCAAAATTAAATCTAGAATCGGCTTCCTATTTCACAACATAGCATCCTTCACTCATGCTGCCAAACATACCCTCGTAAAACTGACCATCCTACCGATCCTCCACTTCGGCGATGTCATTTACAAAATAGCCTCCAACACTCAACAAATTGGATGCAGTTTATCACAATGCCATTCGTTTTGTCACCAAAACCCCATATATTACCCACCACTGCGACCTGTATGCTCTCGTTGGCTGGCCATCGCTTCATACTCGTCGCCAAACCTACTGGCTCCAGGTCATATACAAGTCTCTGCTAGGTAAGGCCCCGCCTTATCTCAGCTCACTGGTCATCATAGCAGCACCCACTCGTAGCACGCGCTCCAGCAGGTATATCTCACTGGTCATCCCCAAAGCCAATTCCTCGTTTGGCCGCCTTTCCTTTAAGTTCTCTGCTGCCAATGACTGGAACGAACTGCAAAAATCAATGAAGCTGGAGACCCATATCTCCCTCACTAGTTTTAATTTGTCAATAGGGGGGCGCTGTTTTCACTTTGGAAAAAATTGTGCCCAAATTAAATGGCCTCGTCCTCTGTTCTAGATCATACAATATGCATATTATTATTACTATTGGATAGAAAACACTCTGAAGTTTCTAAAACTGTTTGAATTATATATGTGAGTAAAACAGAACTCATTTGGCAGCAAACTTCCATACAGGAAGTGAAAAATCTGAAAACGAGGCTCTGTTTCAGGGCCTGCCTATTCAACTGGCTTTTATTTATCGATATGTATGCACTTCATACGCCTTCCACTAGATGTCAACAGGCAGTGGAAGGTTGAATGGGGTGTCTAGCTTGATCTGAGGCCGAATAAGAGCTTTTGGAGTGACAGGTCCGGTATTTTCTTTGTCTTCGACGGCGCGCGGGGGAGCTCGACATTGTCTTCTGAAAAGCGTTCGGTATACACGGCGAATATCTCCGGCTCTGATTTTATTTGATACATATGAGAAAAACATCATAAAGTAGGTTTTTTCAACGTTTAATGGGACTTTTGGAATTTTCCGTTCTTTGCGCCAAGAAAGGATGGGAATGTTCGCACCACAATGCTAGCCAAGGTTGCTAATTCGACAGAAGAAATGGACATTCTAAAACCAAACAACGATTTATTCTGGACCAAGGACTCCTTGCACAACATTCTGATGGAAGCTCAGCAAAAGTAAGAAAACATTTCTGATGTTATTTCGTATTTCTGCGTAAAATGTTGACTCCTATTCTCCGCCGTGTTGGTGAGCGCTGTCTCGCAACAACGCAAGCTGTATGTTGTGGTAAAGTTATTTAAAAAAAATCTAACACAGCGGTTGCATTAAGAACCAGTGTATCTTTCATTTGCCATACAACAAGTATTTTTATGTAAAGTTTATGATGAGTTCTTTGGTCAGATTAGGTGAGTGTCCAAAATATCTCTGGACATTCTGGGGAAATGTTGCTACGTATTCACAATGTATAACCACGATTTGCAGCTCTAAATATGCACATTTTCGAACAAAACATAAATGTATTGTATAACATGATGTTATAAGACTGTCATCTGATGAAGTTGTCCAAAGGTTAGTGATTAATTTTATATCTATTGCTGGTTTTTGCGAAAGCTACCTTTGCGGTGAGTAAATGCCTTTGTGTGTTTGGCTATTGTGGTAAGCTAATATAATTCTATATTGTGTTTTCGCTGTAAAACACTTAAAATATCGGAAATATTGGCTGGATTCACAAGATGTTTATCTTTCATTTGCTGTACACCATGTATTTTTCAAAAATGTTTTATGATGAGTATTTATGTATTTCACGTTGCTCTCTGTAATTATTCTGGCTGCTTTGGTGCTATTTTTGATGGTGGCTGCAATGTAAAACTATGATTTATACCTCAAATATGCACATTTTCGAACAAAACATAAATGTATTGTATAACATGTTATAAGACTGTCATCTGATGAAGTTGTTCAAGGTTAGTGATTAATTTTAACAACCTATCCATCAACGTAACCAAGACTAAGGAGATGATTGTGGACTACAGGAAATGGAGGACCGAGCTTGCCCCCATTCTCGTCGACGGGGCTGTAGAGGAGCAGGTTGAGAGCTTCAAGTTCCTTGGTGTCCAAATCAACAACAAACTAGAATGGTCCAAACACACCAAGACAGTCGTGAAGAGGGCACGACAAGCCTATCCCCCTCAGGAAACTAAAATGATTTGGCATGGGTCCTGAGATCCTCAAAAGGTTCTACAGCTGCAACATCGAGAGCATCCTGACTGGTTGCATCACTGCCTGGTACGGCAATTGCTTGGCCTCCGACTGCAAGGCACTACAGAGGATAGTGCGTACGGCCCAGTACATCACTGGGGCTAAGCTGCCTGCCATCCAGGACCTCTACACCGGGTGGTGTCAGAGGAAGGCCCTAAAAATTGTCAAAGACCCCAGTATCCCCAGTCATAGACTGTTCTCTGTACTACCGCATGGCAAGCGGTACCGGAGTGCCAAATCTTGGACAAAAAGGCTTCTCAACAGTTTTTACCCCCAAGCCATAAGACTCCTTAACAGGCAATCAAATGGCTACCCGAACTATTTGCATTGTGTGCCCCCAACCCCTCTTTTTACGCTGCTGCTACTCTCTGTTGATCATATATGCATAGTCACTTTAACTATACATTCATGTACATACTACCTCAACTGGGCCGACCAACCAGTGCTCCTGCACATTGACTAACCGGGCTCTCAGCATTGTGTCCCGCCACCCGCCAACCCCTCTTTTACGCTACTGCTACTCTCTGTTCATCATATATGCATAGTCACTTTAACCATATCTACATGTACATACTACCTCAATCAGCCTGACTAACCGGTGTCTGTATGTAGCCTTGCTACTGTATATAGCCTCTCTACTGTATATAGCCTCTCTACTGTATGTAGCCTCTCTACTGTATATAGCCTCTCTGCTGTATATAGCCTCTCTACTGTATATAGCATCTCTACTGTATATAGCCTCTCTACTGTATATAGCCTGTCTACTGTATATAGCCTGTCTACTGTATATAGCCTCTCTACTGTATATAGCCTCTCTACTGTATATAGCCTGTCTACTGTATATAGCCTCTCTACTGTATATAGCCTGTCTACTGTATATAGCCTCTCTACTTCTATAGCCTCTCTACTGTATATAGCCTCTCTACTTCTATAGCCTCTCTACTGTATATAGTCTCTCTACTGTATATAGCCTCTCTACTGTATATAGCCTCTCTACTGTATATAGCCTCTCTACTGTATATAGCCTCTCTACTGTATATAGCCTCTCTACTGTATATAGCCTCTCTACTGTATATAGCCTCTCTACTGTATATAGCCTCTCTACTGTATATAGCCCCTCTACTGTATATAGCCTCTCTACTGTATATAGCCTCTCTACTGTATATAGCCTCTCTACTGTATATAGCCTCTCTACTGTATAGAGCCTCTCTACTGTATATAGCCTCTCTACTGTATAGAGCCTCTCTACTGTATATAGCCTCTCTACTGTATATAGCCTCTCTACTGTATATAGCCTCTCTACTGTATAGAGCCTCTCTACTGTATATAGCCTCTCTACTGTATATAACCTCTCTACTGTATATAGCCTCTCTACTGTATATAGCCTCTCTACTGTATATAGCCTCTCTACTGTATATAGCCTCTCTACTGTATATAGCCTCTCTACTTCTATAGCCTCTCTACTGTATATAGCCTCTCTACTTCTATAGCCTCTCTACTGTATATAGTCTCTCTACTGTATATAGCCTCTCTACTGTATATAGCCTCTCTACTGTATATAGCCTCTCTACTGTATATAGCCTCTCTACTGTATAGAGCCTCTCTACTGTATATAGCCTCTCTACTGTATATAGCCTCTCTACTGTATATAGCCTCTCTACTGTATATAGTCTCTCTACTGTATATAGCCTCTCTACTGTATATAGCCTCTCTACTGTATATAGCCTCTCTACTGTATATAGTCTCTCTACTGTATATAGCCTCTCTACTGTATATAGCCTCGCTACTGTATATAGCCTCTCTACTGTATATAGCCTCTCTACTGTATATAGCCTCTCTACTGTATAGAGCCTCTCTACTGTATAGAGCCTCTCTACTGTATATAGCCTCTCTACTGTATATAGCCTCTCTACTGTATATAGCCTCTCTACTGTATATAGCCTCTCTACTTCTATAGCCTCTCTACTGTATATAGTCTCTCTACTGTATATAGCCTCTCTACTGTATATAGCCTCTCTACTGTATATAGCCTCTCTACTGTATATAGCCTCTCTACTGTATATAGCCTCTACTGTATATAGCCTCTACTGTATATAGCCTCTCTACTGTATATAGCCTCTCTACTGTATATAGCCTCTCTACTGTATATAGCCTCTCTACTGTATATAACCTCTCTACTGTATATAGCCTCTCTACTGTATATAGCCTCTCTACTTCTATAGCCTCTCTACTGTATATAGCCTCTCTACTTCTATAGCCTCTCTACTGTATATAGCCTCTCTACTGTATATAGCCTCTCTACTGTATATAGCCTCTCTACTGTATATAGCCTCTCTACTGTATATAGCCCCTCTACTGTATATAGCATCTCTACTGTATATAGCCTCTCTACTGTATAGAGCCTCTCTACTGTATAGAGCCTCTCTACTGTATAGAGCCTCTCTACTGTATAGAGCCTCTCTACTGTATATAGCCTCTCTACTGTATAGAGCCTCTCTACTGTATATAGCCTCTCTACTGTATATAGCCTCTCTACTGTATATAACCTCTCTACTGTATATAGCCTCTCTACTGTATATAGCCTCTCTACTGTATATAGCCTCTCTACTGTATATAGCCTCTCTACTGTATATAGCCTCTCTACTTCTATAGCCTCTCTACTTCTATAGCCTCTCTACTTCTATAGCCTCTCTACTGTATATAGTCTCTCTACTGTATATAGCCTCTCTACTGTATATAGCCTCTCTACTGTATATAGCCTCTCTACTGTATAGAGCCTCTCTACTGTATATAGCCTCTCTACTGTATATAGCCTCTCTACTGTATATAGCCTCTCTACTGTATATAGCCTCTCTACTGTATATAGCCTCGCTACTGTATATAGCCTCTCTACTGTATATAGCCTCTCTACTGTATATAGCCTCTCTACTGTATATAGCCTCTCTACTGTATATAGCCTCTCTACTGTATAGAGCCTCTCTACTGTATATAGCCTCTCTACTGTATATAACCTCTCTACTGTATATAGCCTCTCTACTGTATATAGCCTCTCTACTGTATATAGCCTCTCTACTGTATATAGCCTCTCTACTGTATATAGCCTCTCTACTTCTATAGCCTCTCTACTGTATATAGCCTCTCTACTTCTATAGCCTCTCTACTGTATATAGTCTCTCTACTGTATATAGCCTCTCTACTGTATATAGCCTCTCTACTGTATATAGCCTCTCTACTGTATATAGCCTCTCTACTGTATAGAGCCTCTCTACTGTATATAGCCTCTCTACTGTATATAGCCTCTCTACTGTATATAGCCTCTCTACTGTATATAGTCTCTCTACTGTATATAGCCTCTCTACTGTATATAGCCTCTCTACTGTATATAGCCTCTCTACTGTATATAGTCTCTCTACTGTATATAGCCTCTCTACTGTATATAGCCTCGCTACTGTATATAGCCTCTCTACTGTATATAGCCTCTCTACTGTATATAGCCTCTCTACTGTATAGAGCCTCTCTACTGTATAGAGCCTCTCTACTGTATATAGCCTCTCTACTGTATATAGCCTCTCTACTGTATATAGCCTCTCTACTGTATATAGCCTCTCTACTTCTATAGCCTCTCTACTGTATATAGTCTCTCTACTGTATATAGCCTCTCTACTGTATATAGCCTCTCTACTGTATATAGCCTCTCTACTGTATATAGCCTCTCTACTGTATATAGCCTCTACTGTATATAGCCTCTACTGTATATAGCCTCTCTACTGTATATAGCCTCTCTACTGTATATAGCCTCTCTACTGTATATAGCCTCTCTACTGTATATAACCTCTCTACTGTATATAGCCTCTCTACTGTATATAGCCTCTCTACTTCTATAGCCTCTCTACTGTATATAGCCTCTCTACTTCTATAGCCTCTCTACTGTATATAGCCTCTCTACTGTATATAGCCTCTCTACTGTATATAGCCTCTCTACTGTATATAGCCTCTCTACTGTATATAGCCCCTCTACTGTATATAGCATCTCTACTGTATATAGCCTCTCTACTGTATAGAGCCTCTCTACTGTATAGAGCCTCTCTACTGTATAGAGCCTCTCTACTGTATAGAGCCTCTCTACTGTATATAGCCTCTCTACTGTATAGAGCCTCTCTACTGTATATAGCCTCTCTACTGTATATAGCCTCTCTACTGTATATAACCTCTCTACTGTATATAGCCTCTCTACTGTATATAGCCTCTCTACTGTATATAGCCTCTCTACTGTATATAGCCTCTCTACTGTATATAGCCTCTCTACTGTATATAGCCTCTCTACTTCTATAGCCTCTCTACTTCTATAGCCTCTCTACTGTATATAGTCTCTCTACTGTATATAGCCTCTCTACTGTATATAGCCTCTCTACTGTATATAGCCTCTCTACTGTATAGAGCCTCTCTACTGTATATAGCCTCTCTACTGTATATAGCCTCTCTACTGTATATAGCCTCTCTACTGTATATAGCCTCTCTACTGTATATAGCCTCGCTACTGTATATAGCCTCTCTACTGTATATAGCCTCTCTACTGTATATAGCCTCGCTACTGTATATAGCCTCTACTGTATATAGCCTCGTTACTTCTATAGCCTCTCTACTGTATATAGCCTCTCTACTGTATATAGCCTCTCTACTGTATATAGCCTCTCTACTGTATATAGCCTCTCTACTGTATATAGCCTCTCTACTGTATATAGCCTCTCTACTGTATATAGCCTCTCTACTGTATATAGCCTCTCTACTGTATATAGCCCCTCTACTGTATATAGCCCCTCTACTGTATATAGCCTCTCTACTGTATATAGCCTCTCTACTGTATATAGCCTCTACTGTATATAGCCTCTCTACTGTATATAGCCTCTCTACTGTATATAGCCTCTCTACTGTATATAGCCTCTCTACTGTATATAGCCTCTACTGTATATAGCCTCTCTACTGTATATAGCCTCTACTGTATATAGCCTCTCTACTGTATATAGCCTGTCTTTTTACTGTTGTTTTATTTCTTTACCTACCTATTGTTCACCTAACACCTTTTTTGCACTATTGGTTAGAGCCTGTAAGTAAGCATTTCACTGTAAGGTCTACACCTGTTGTATTCAGCGCACGTGACAAATAAACTTTGATTTGAAACCATCAATGGAGACGATGAGGAAACCAGAAGGGGAGTGTGTGTGCGTCTGTGTGCGTGTGCGTGTGTGTGCGCATGCGTGTGTGTGCGTGCACGTGCGTGTGTGCGCGCATGCGTGTGTGTGCGTGCGTGTGTGTGCGCGTGTGTGCGCGTGCGTGTGTGCGCGTGCGTGTGTGCGCGTGTGCGTGTGTGTGTGTGTGTGTGCGTGCATATATTTGCGCACTTGAATAAGTGTGTGTGTAGGAGGTAGACAGTGTTTTCATTTGGTTCTGTTTATGTTCTGTTTCTTTGGTTTCGCAGCGTGGGCAGCTGGGGGAACCAGAATCATTCAAACTAAAGTACGCTGATTGAACACTGTTTTTCCAGCCTGTGGCACAAACATCTTAGCGCCGTCTCTTTATAGCAATGCTAACGACCTGTTGGAAATGTTTCCCGTCTAAATGATGTGTTACAGCAAACAAACAGAACACAGAGTCCCAAATGGCATCTTAATCCCTATGTAGTGGGCACTAGTTTTAGACCCTATTGGTTAGGGTTAAGGTTAGCCCTATGGGCCCTGGTCTAAAGTAGTGTACGATATAGGGCATAGCGTTTCATTTGGGACACAGCCTGAGAGAGATGCTGTAGATATAATGGGATGTAATGTTTGTATAATTTATTCTGAAGCCTTCAGGGTGCGTCACAATTTAACTTCCTTAAAAGGTAAAAAAAAAAGTTCACTTTTCCATTTTAAAGGCATTGGATTGACAGGAGTTTCCATTTCCTCTCAAATCAATGAAGGGAAGTGAACAAGTACACACTTGGGCAGGAAGGAGAGATAATTGGGACGGAACCAGAGTCTATCTGTCTGTCAACACCCAGACTAGGGTGAATAAAATCTGGATTCATCTTTCCATTATAGCTTTATGAAGAACAACAATAACAAATGTTGTGTACGTTACAGACACAGCCATGCAGGAAATGTAAAACTTGCATTTGAAGTATCAACAAAAATGTCTATTAATTATAATCCACATAATAATTAAAATTCCCTATTCCTGCAGGATGATTTTACTGCTGTAGCAAACTGGCTCAAATTAAGATCCTACATCTGTATTAAATACATAGGAAATGGAAACATCTAGATATTTCTACGCTAAGATAGAGTTTTACTTTTGGGGAACCCCCTTCGGTGTGAGTGATTGAGGAGGGCGGAGCAGCGATGACACGGCTGTGAGCGGCTGATTGCAGCCATCTTGAACAGATCTGGCCTCGCCACAGGTCTCCTCTTACTGGGCTGTCATTACTGCAGAGGTAAGCTCTCTAACACACACACGTACACACACACACACGCACGCACACGCACACACACACACACACACACACACACACACACACACACACACACACACACACACACACACACACACACACACACACACACACACACACACACACGTGTGCTGGGGGCACGGGATGAACGAGTGCAGTGAGGCCTGGACCTGATCAAACGCCTGGTGGCCAATTGTTTGGGAGGAGGTGGAGGGTGAGGGATGGAGGAGGGTGAGGGGTGGAGTGGAGGAGGGTGGGGTCGGGTGGGGTGGAGTAGGGTGGGGAGGGTGGGGTGGGGTGGAGTGGAGGAGGGAGGGTGAGGGGTGAGCTGGAGTAGGGGGTGGGTGGGGTGTAAGTTAAACCTCTGGTAGAACTATCAGAGCACATTAACCAGACACACATCGTACTCCAGCCACCGGGTAGGTTTAGGCTCTGCCCACACCCTCCCACACACACCGACACACACACGTACTCACCGACCCACACACACACACACACACACACTCACTCACACAGAGAGCTGCCCCGTCCCTCTAGCAGTACACTGGTCCACTCACACAGAGAGCTGCTCCGTCCCTCTAGCAGTACACTGGTCCACTCACACAGAGAGCTGCTCCGTCCCTCTAGCAGTACACTGGTCCACTCACACAGAGAGCTGCTCTGTCCCTCTAGCAGTACACTGGTCCACTCACAGAGAGAGCTGCTCCGTCCCTCTAGCAGTACACTGGTCCACTCACACAGAGAGCTGCTCTGTCCCTCTAGCAGTACACTGGTCCACTCACACAGAGAGCTGCTCCGTCCCTCTAGCAGTACACTTGTCCACTCACACAGAGTGCTGCCCCGTCCCTCTAGCAGTTCACTGGTCCACTCAAACAGAGAGCTGCCCCGTCCCTCTAGCAGTACACTGGTCCACTCACACAGAGAGCTGCTCCGTCCCTCTAGCAGTACACTGGTCCACTCACACAGAGAGCTGCTCCATCCCTCTAGCAGTACACTGGTCCACTCACACAGAGAGCTGCTCCGTCCCTCTGGCAGTACACTGGTCCACTCACACAGAGAGCTGCTCTGTCCCTCTAGCAGTACACTGGTCCACTCACACAGAGAGCTGCTCCGTCCCTCTAGCAGTACACTGGTCCACTCACACAGAGAGCTGCTCCGTCCCTCTAGCAGTACACTGGTCCACTCACACAGAGAGCTGCTCCGTCTGTCCCTCTAGCAGTACACTGGTCCACTCACACAGAGAGCTGCCCCGTCCCTCTAGCAGTACACTGGTCCACTCACACAGAGAGCTGCTCTGTCCGTCCCTCTAGCAGTACACTGGTCCACTCACACAGAGAGCTGCCCCGTCCCTCTAGCAGTACACTGGTCCACTCACACAGAGAGCTGCCCCGTCCCTCTAGCAGTACACTGGTCCACTCACACAGAGAGCTGCTCCGTCCCTCTAGCAGTACACTGGTCCACTCACACAGAGAGCTGCCCCGTCCCTCTAGCAGTACACTAGTCCACTCACACAGAGTGCTGCCCCGTCCCTCTAGCAGTACACTGGTCCACTCACACAGAGAGCTGCTCCGTCCCTCTAGCAGTACACTGGTCCACTCACACAGAGAGCTGCTCCGTCCCTCTAGCAGTACACTGGTCCACTCACACAGAGAGCTGCTCTGTCCCTCTAGCAGTACACTGGTCCACTCACACAGAGAGCTGCTCCGTCCCTCTAGCAGTACACTGGTCCACTCACACAGAGAGCTGCTCCGTCCCTCTAGCAGTACACTGGTCCACTCACACAGAGAGCTGTTCCGTCCCTCTAGCAGTACACTGGTCCACTCACACAGAGAGCTGCTCCGTCCCTCTAGCAGTACACTGGTCCACTCACACAGAGAGCTGCCCCGTCCCTCTAGCAGTACACTGGTCCACTCACACAGAGAGCTGCTCCGTCCCTCTAGCAGTACACTGGTCCACTCACACAGAGAGCTGCTCTGTCCCTCTAGCAGTACACTGGTCCACTCACACAGAGTGCTGCCCCGTCCCTCTAGCAGTACACTGGTCCACTCACACAGAGAGCTGCTCTGTCCGTCCCTCTAGCAGTACACTGGTCCACTCACACAGAGAGCTGCTCTGTCCCTCTAGCAGTACACTGGTCCACTCACACAGAGTGCTGCCCCGTCCCTCTAGCAGTACACTGGTCCACTCACACAGAGAGCTGCTCTGTCCGTCCCTCTAGCAGTACACTGGTCCACTCACACAGAGTGCTGCCCCATCCCTCTAGCAGTACACTGGTCCACTCACACAGAGAGCTGCTCCGTCCCTCTAGCAGTACACTGGTCCACTCACACAGAGAGCTGCTCCGTCCCTCTAGCAGTACACTGGTCCACTCACACAGAGAGCTGCCCCGTCCCTCTAGCAGTACACTGGTCCACTCACACAGAGAGCTGCTCTGTCCCTCTAGCAGTACACTGGTCCACTCACACAGAGAGCTGCTCCGTCCGTCCCTCTAGCAGTACACTGGTCCA
Organism: Salvelinus namaycush; assembly: GCF_016432855.1. NCBI lineage: Eukaryota > Metazoa > Chordata > Actinopteri > Salmoniformes > Salmonidae > Salvelinus > Salvelinus namaycush. The sequence goes on along the minus strand of NW_024058382.1, from coordinate 30,400 downwards.
CTCACACAGAGAGCTGCTCCGTCCGTCCCTCTAGCAGTACACTGGTCCACTCACACAGAGAGCTGCTCCGTCTGTCCCTCTAGCAGTGCACTGGTCCACTCACACAGAGAGCTGCTCCGTCCCTCTAGCAGTACACTGGTCCACTCACACAGAGAGCTGCCCCGTCCCTCTAGCAGTACACTGGTCCACTCACACAGAGAGCTGCCCCGTCCCTCTAGCAGTACACTGGTCCACTCACACAGAGAGCTGCTCTGTCCCTCTAGCAGTACACTGGTCCACTCACACAGAGAGCTGCTCCGTCCCTCTAGCAGTACACTGGTCCACTCACACAGAGAGCTGCTCCGTCCGTCCCTCTAGCAGTACACTGGTCCACTCACACAGAGAGCTGCTCTGTCCGTCCCTCTAGCAGTACACTGGTCCACTCACACAGAGAGCTGCTCTGTCCGTCCCTCTAGCAGTACACTGGTCCACTCACACAGAGAGCTGCTCTGTCCGTCCCTCTAGCAGTACACTGGTCCACTCACACAGAGAGCTGCTCTGTCCGTCCCTCTAGCAGTACACTGGTCCACTCACACAGAGAGCTGCTCCATCCCTCTAGCAGTACACTGGTCCACTCTTCACCGTCTCTTTTATCCTTACATAAATAGGATTTAGCCAAATTGGAAAAAGAGGCTAGTTTTCCCATTTCACAAATATTCTGAGTAACGAGGATAAATGACTTAAATGGATGTTAATCATCGGATGGTATTATGTAATGTAGCGCAGGGTCCCAGCCACAGAATGTGTATAGTGTGTCTGTGTTAATCATCAGATAGTCATGTAACTTAAGGTCTGAGCCAGGGACATTAGAGCCAACGAGGTGTGGAGAGAAGGGCTGTAAATGGCACCTTGTATAGTAACCCTGTTCCTGGTCTAAAGTAGTGCACTATATAGGGAATAGGGCCCTGGTCTATAGTAGTGCACTACATAGGGAATAGGACTCTGGTCTATAGTAGTGCACTACATAGGGAATAGGGCCCTGGTCTAAAGTAGTGCACTATATAGGGAATAGGGCCCTGGTCTAAAGTAGTGCACTATATAGGGAATAGGGCCCTGGTCTATAGTAGTGCACTACATAGGGAATAGGGCCCTGGTCTAAAGTAGTGCACTATATAGGGAATATAAATAGGGACCCTCTTTAGTGTAGAGTTATACACACGGTGTAGCTGCCGGTGATGGACAGGAGTTCCCGGATGTATAATAAGCATCATGATTATGGCTCTGGATTGCAGTACTTTTGACCCCCTCAGGATTCTGGGGGGGGGGGTCAAAAGTCAACATGTGGACGCACATGTTTTTTGCGTTGTAGTCAGCATGTTAAGTTTCCTCAATATATCAACAGGATAATGATGCCCCTGAACGGAGGAGAGGGGAAGGGTGTGTGTTAGTTAGTTAGTTAGTTATCGTTGGTGGTACTCTAGGTCTAGCTCATCAACAGTCTGTCCTTTCTCAGCCAGCCTCAGAGACTGTCCCAAAAAGCACCCTTTTCCCTTCACGTGACCAGGGACCATAGGGCTCTCCACTATATAGGGAATGAGGAGCCCCGTTTTGACCAGGGACCATAGGGCTCTCCACTATATAGGGAATGGGGAGCCCCGTTTTGACCAGGGACCATAGGGCTCTCCACTATATAGGGAATGGGGAGCCCCGTTTTGACCAGGGACCATAGGGCTCTCCACTATATAGGGAATGGGGAGCCCCGTTTTGACCAGGGACCATAGGGCTTTCCACTATATAGGGAATGGGGAGCCCCGTTTTGACCAGGGACCATAGGGCTCTCCACTATATAGGGAATGGGGAGCCCCGTTTTGACCAGGGACCATAGGGCTCTCCACTATATAGGGAATGAGGAGCCCCGTTTTGACCAGGGACCATAGGGCTTTCCACTATATAGAGAATGGGGAGCCCCGTTTTGACCGGAGACCATAGGGCTCTCCACTATATAGGGAATGGGGAGCCCTGTTTTGACCAGGGACCATAGGGCTTTCCACTATATAGGGAATGGGGAGCCCCGTTTTGACCGGAGACCATAGGGCTCTCCACTATATAGGGAATGGGGAGCCCCGTTTTGACCAGGGACCATAGGGCTCTATATATATAGGGAATGAGGAGCCCCGTTTTGACCAGGGACCATAGGGCTCTCCACTATATAGGGAATGGGGAGCCATGTTTTGACCAGGGACCATAGGGCTCTCCACTATATAGGGAATGGGGAGCCCCGTTTTGACCAGGGACCATAGGGCTCTCCACTATATAGGGAATGGGGAGCCCTGTTTTGACCAGGGACCATAGGGCTCTCCACTATATAGGGAATGGGGAGCCCTGTTTTGACCAGGGACCATAGGGCTCTCCACTATATAGGGAATGGGGAGCCCTGTTTTGACCAGGGACCATAGGGCTCTATATATATAGGGAATGGGGAGCCCCGTTTTGACCAGGGACCATAGGGCTCTATATATATAGGGAATGGGGAGCCCCGTTTTGACCAGGGACCATAGGGCTCTATATATATAGGGAATGGGGAGCCCTGTTTTGACCAGGGACCATAGGGCTCTATATATATAGGGAATGGGGAGCCCTGTTTTGACCAGGGACCATAGGGCTCTATATATATAGGGAATGGGGAGCCCTGTTTTGACCAGGGACCATAGGGCTTTCCACTATATAGGGAATGAGGAGCCCCGTTTTGACCAGGGACCATAGGGCTCTATATATATATAGGGAATGGGGAGCCCTGTTTTGACCAGGGACCATAGGGCTTTCCACTATATAGGGAATGAGGAGCCCCGTTTTGACCAGGGACCATAGGGCTCTCCACTATATAGGGAATGGGGAGCCATGTTTTGACCAGGGACCATAGGGCTCTATATATATAGGGAATGGGGAGCCCCGTTTTGACCAGGGACCATAGGGCTCTATATATATAGGGAATGGGGAGCCCCGTTTTGACCAGGGACCATAGGGCTCTATATATATAGGGAATGGGGAGCCCCGTTTTGACCAGGGACCATAGGGCTCTATATATATAGGGAATGAGGAGCCCCGTTTTGACCAGAGACCATAGGGCTCTATATATATAAGGAATGCGGAGCCCCGTTTTGACCAGGGACCATTGGGCTCTCCACTATATAGGGAATGAGGAGCCCCGTTTTGACCAGGGACCATAGGGCTCTCCACTATATAGGGAATGGGAAGGCCCCGTTTTGACCAGGGACCATAGGGCTCTATATATATAGGGAATGGGGAGCCCCGTTTTGACCAGGGACCATAGGGCTCTCCACTATATAGGGAATGGGGAGCCATGTTTTGACCAGGGACCATAGGGCTCTATATATATAGGGAATGGGGAGCCCTGTTTTGACCAGGGACCATAGGGCTCTATATATAAGGAATGGGGAGCCCTGTTTTGACCAGGGACCATAGGGCTCTCCACTATATAGGGAATGGGGAGCCCCGTTTTGACCAGGGACCATAGGGCTCTCCACTATATAGGGAATGGGGAGCCCCGTTTTGACCAGGGACCATAGGGCTCTATATATATAGGGAATGGGGAGCCCCGTTTTGACCAGGGACCATAGGGCTCTATATATATAGGGAATGGGGAGCGCCGTTTTGACCAGGGACCATAGGGCTCTATATATATAGGGAATGGGGAGCCCCCGTTTTGACCAGGGACCATAGGGCTCTCCACTATATAGGGAATGGGGAGCCCCGTTTTGACCAGAGACAATAGGGCTCTATATATATAGGGAATGGGGAGCCCCGTTTTGACCAGGGACCATAGGGCTCTCCACTATATAGGGAATGGGGAGCCCCGTTTTGACCAGGGACCACAGGGCTCTATATATATAGGGAATGGGAAGCCCCGTTTTGACCAGGGACAATAGGGCTCTATATATATAGGGAATGGGGAGCCCCGTTTTGACCAGGGACCATAGGGCTCTATATATATAGGGAATGGGGAGACCCTTTTTGACCAGGGACCATAGGGCTCTATATATATATATATATAGGGAATGGGAAGGCCCCGTTTTGACCAGGGACCATAGGGCTCTCCACTATATAGGGAATGGGAAGGCCCCGTTTTGACCAGGGACCATAGGGCTCTCCACTATATAGGGAATGGGGAGTCCCGTTTTGACCAGGGACCATAGGGCTCTATATATATAGGGAATGGGGAGCCCTGTTTTGACCAGGGACCATAGGGCTCTATATATATAAGGAATAGGGAGCCCCGTTTTGACCAGGGACCATAGGGCTCTATATATAAGGAATGGGGAGCCCCGTTTTGACCAGGGACCATAGGGCTCTATATATATAGGGAATGGGGAGCCCCGTTTTGACCAGGGACCATAGGGCTCTCCACTATATAGGGAATGGGGAGCCCCGTTTTGACCAGAGACCATAGGGCTCTATATATATAGGGAATGGGGAGCCCCGTTTTGACCAGGGACCATAGGGCTCTATATATATAGGGAATGGGGAGCCCCGTTTTGACCAGGGACCATAGGGCTCTCCACTATATAGGGAATGGGGAGCCCCGTTTTGACCAGGGACCATAGGGCTCTATATATATAGGGAATGGGGAGCCCTGTTTTGACCAGGGACCATATGGCTCTATATATATAGGGAATGGGGAGCCCCGTTTTGACCAGGGACCATAGGGGGCTCCACTATATAGGGAATGGGGAGCCCCGTTTTGACCAGGGACCATAGGGCTCTATATATATAGGGAATGGGGAGCCCCGTTTTGACCAGGGACCATAGGGCTCTATATATATAGGGAATGAGGAGCCCCGTTTTGACCAGGGACCATAGGGCTCTATATATATAGGGAATGGGGAGCCCCGTTTTGACCAGGGACCATAGGGCTCTACATATATAGGGAATGAGGAGCCCCGTTTTGACCAGGGACCATAGGGCTCTCCACTATATAGGGAATGGGGAGCCCCGTTTTGACCAGGGACCATAGGGCTCTCCACTATATAGGGAATGGGGAGCCATGTTTTGACCAGGGACCATAGGGCTCTATATATATAGGGAATGGGGATCCCTGTTTTGACCAGGGACCATAGGGCTCTATATATAAGGAATGGGGAGCCCTGTTTTGACCAGGGACCATAGGGCTCTCCACTATATAGGGAATGGGGAGCCCCGTTTTGACCAGGGACCATTGGGCTCTCCACTATATAGGGAATGGGAAGGCCCCGTTTTGACCAGGGACCATAGGGCTCTCCACTATATAGGGAATGGGGAGTCCCGTTTTGACCAGGGACCATAGGGCTCTATATATATAGGGAATGGGGAGCCCTGTTTTGACCAGGGACCATAGGGCTCTATATATATAAGGAATAGGGAGCCCCGTTTTGACCAGGGACCATAGGGCTCTATATATAAGGAATGGGGAGCCCCGTTTTGACCAGGGACCATAGGGCTCTCCACTATATAGGGAATGGGGAGCCCCGTTTTGACCAGAGACCATAGGGCTCTATATATATAGGGAATGGGGAGCCCCGTTTTGACCAGGGACCATAGGGCTCTATATATATAAGGAATGGGGAGCCCCGTTTTGACCAGGGACCATAGGGCTCTCCACTATATAGGGAATGGGGAGCCCCGTTTTGACCAGGGACCATAGGGCTCTATATATATAGGGAATGGGGAGCCCCGTTTTGACCAGGGACCATAGGGCTCTATATATATAGGGAATGGGGAGGCCCCGTTTTGACCAGGGACCATAGGGCTCTCCACTATATAGGGAATGGGGAGCCCCGTTTTGACCAGGGACCATAGGGCTCTCCACTATATAGGGAATGGGGAGCCCGGTTTTGACCGGGGACCATAGGGCCCCTCCACTATATAGGGAATGGGGAGCCCCTTTTTGACCAGGGACCATAGGGCTCTATATTTAAGGAATGGGGAGCCCTGTTTTGACCAGGGACCATAGGGCTCTCCACTATATAGGGAATGGGGAGCCCCGTTTTGACCAGGGACCATAGGGCTCTCCACTATATAGGGAATGGGGAGCCCCGTTTTGACCAGGGACCATAGGGCTCTATATATATAGGGAATGGGGAGCCCTGTTTTGACCAGGGACCATATGGCTCTATATATATAGGGAATGGGGAGCCCCGTTTTGACCAGGGACCATAGGGGGCTCCACTATATAGGGAATGGGGAGCCCCGTTTTGACCAGGGACCATAGGGCTCTATATATATAGGGAATGGGGAGCCCCGTTTTGACCAGGGACCATAGGGCTCTATATATATAGGGAATGAGGAGCCCCGTTTTGACCAGGGACCATAGGGCTCTATATATATAGGGAATGGGGAGCCCCGTTTTGACCAGGGACCATAGGGCTCTACATATATAGGGAATGGCGAGCCCCATTTTGACCAGGGACCAAAGGGCTCTCCACTATATAGGGAATGGGGAGCCCCGTTTTGACCAGGGACCATAGGGCTCTCCACTATATAGGGAATGGGGAGCCATGTTTTGACCAGGGACCATAGGGCTCTATATATATAGGGAATGGGGAGCCCTGCTCTCCACTATATAGGGAATGGGGAGCCCTGCTCTCCACTATATAGGGAATGGGGAGCTATGCTCTCCACTATATAGGGAATGGGGAGCCCTGCTCTCCACTATATAGGGAATGGGGAGCTATGTTCTCCACTATATAGGGAATGGGGAGCCCTGTTCTCCACTATATAGGGAATGGGGAGCTATGCTCTCCACTATATAAGGAATGGGGAGCCCTGCTCTCCACTATATAGGGAATGGGGAGCCCTGCTCTCCACTATATAGGGAATGGGGAGCCATGCTCTCCACTATATAGGGAATGGGGAACCATGCTCTCCACTATATAGGGAATGGGGAACCATGCTCTCCACTATATATGGAATGGGGAGCCATGCTCTCCACTATATAGGGAATGGGGAGCCATGCTCTCCACTATATAGGGAATGGGGAGCCATGCTCTCCACTATATAGGGAATGGGGAGCCATGCTCTCCACTATATAGGGAATGGGGAGCCATGCTCTCCACTACATAGGGAATGGGGAGCCATGCTCTCCACTATATAGGGAATGGGGAGCCATGCTCTCCACTATATAGGGAATGGGGAGCCATGCTCTCCACTATATAGGGAGTGGGGAGCCATGCTCTCCACTATATAGGGAATGGGGAGCCATGCTCTCCACTATATAGGGAATGGGGAGCCATGCTCTCCACTATATAGGGAATGGGGAGCCATGCTCTCCACTATATAGGGAATGGGGAGCCATGCTCTCCACTATATAGGGAATGGGGAGCCATGCTCTCCACTATATAGGGAATGGGGAGCCATGCTCTCCACTATATAGGGAATGGGGAGCCATGCTCTCCACTATATAGGGAATGGGGAGCCATGCTCTCCACTATATAGGGAATGGAGAGCCCTGCTCTCCACTATATAGGGAATGGGGAGCCCTGCTCTCCACTATATAGGGAATGGGAGCCATGCTCTCCACTATATAGGGAATGGGGAGCCATGCTCTCCACTATATAGGGAATGGGGAGCCATGCTCTCCACTATATAGGGAATGGGGAGCCATGCTCTCCACTATATAGGGCACTGGTGTCAAACTCATTCCACGGGGGGCCGAGTGTCTGCGGGTTTTCGCTCCTCCCTTGTACTTGATTGATGAATTAACATCACTAATTAGTTAGGAACTCCCCACACCTGGTTGTCTAGGGCTTTATTGAAAGGAAAAAACAAAAACCTGCAGACACTAGGCCCTCCGTGGAATGAGTTTGACACCCCTGATATAGGGAATGAGGAGCCATGCTCTCCACTATATAGGGAATGGGGAACCCTGTGGGATGCATCCAGACTTAGTGAAATAACTGCTGAACCTCTTCAGTTGGAGACGTTTAACTCCTTAATGATGGGGGTTGCAGGCTGGATGCTGGACTGATTATAACTGCTATTGCATCTGAGAGTTACTGATATGTGTGTGCCTACCTTTCACTGATAATAACTTTATTAGCAACATGAGAATACAACCAGGAGAGAAACAACCCTAACACACACACACACACACACACACACACACACACACACACACACACACACACACACACACACACACACACACACACACACACACACACACACACACACACAGACACACACACACACACACACACACACAGACACACACACACACACTCTCTTACGGTAACCGTATCTCCTGTTTGTTTTAGAGAAACAGAACATCGGAATGTTCTCTAATCAGTGTCGTGTTGTTTCCATGTATTATAAATTATTATATTATTATTATTATTATTATTATAAATGGATGATTCATTTGCGCGGATTAGGATTCCTTCAGCTGAGTGTAACGGGAGCATCATTTAACAGATTGCGGATTATTATTGCTGGGCTGGAACAAAACCCCGTTGGAATTGTTTTCATTACTGGTATCTTCAGCATGGAGAGAAACAGCAGTAGGTACAACTTACTTAATGTTTCTGTTCCGAACAGCCCCCGATTCCCTATATAGTGCTCTCCAAATAGCCCCCGATTCCCTACATAGTGCTCTCCAAACAGCCCCCGATTCCCTACATAGTGCTCTCCAAACAGCACCCGATTCCCTACATAGTGCTCTCCAAACAGCCCCCGATTCCCTACATAGTGCTCTCCAAACAGCCCCCGATTCCCTACATAGTGCTCTCCAAATAGCCCCCGATTCCCTATATAGTGCTCTCCAAACAGCATCCGATTCCCTATATAGTGCTCTCCAAATAGCCCCCGATTCCCTACATAGTGCTCTCCAAACAGCACCCGATTCCCTATATAGTGCTCTCCAAACAGCCCCCGATTCCCTACATAGTGCTCTCCAAACAGCCCCCGATTCCCTATATAGTGCTCTCCAAACAGCATCCGATTCCCTACATAGTGCTCTCCAAATAGCCCCCGATTCCCTACATAGTGCTCTCCAAACAGCCCCCGATTCCCTATATAGTGCTCTCCAAACAGCACCCGATTCCCTACATAGTGCTCTCCAAACAGCCCCCGATTCCCTACATAGTGCTCTCCAAACAGCACCCGATTCCCTATATAGTGCTCTCCAAATAGCCCCCGATTCCCTATATAGTGCTCTCCAAACAGCACCCGATTCCCTACATAGTGCTCTCCAAATAGCCCCCGATTCCCTATATAGTGCTCTCCAAATAGCCCCCGATTCCCTATATAGTGCTCTCCAAATAGCCCCCGATTCCCTACATAGTGCTCTCCAAACAGCACCCGATTCCCTACATAGTGCTCTCCAAACAGCACCCGATTCCCTACATAGTGCTCTCCAAATAGCCCCCGATTCCCTATATAGTGCTCTCCAAACAACACCCGATTCCCTACATAGTGCTCTCCAAATAGCCCCCGATTCCCTATATAGTGCTCTCCAAACAGCCCCCGATTCCCTATATAGTGCTCTCCAAACAGCCCCCGATTCCCTATATAGTGCTCTCCAAACAGCCCCCGATTCCCTATATAGTGCTCTCCAAATAGCCCCCGATTCCCTATATAGTGCTCTCCAAATAGCCCCCGATTCCCTATATAGTGCTCTCCAAACAGCACCCGATTCCCTACATAGTGCTCTCCAAATAGCCCCCGATTCCCTACATAGTGCTCTCCAAACAGCACCCGATTCCCTATATAGTGCTCTCCAAACAGCCCCCGATTCCCTACATAGTGCTCTCCAAACAGCACCCGATTCCCTATATAGTGCTCTCCAAACAGCCCCCGATTCCCTACATAGTGCTCTCCAAACAGCACCCGATTCCCTATATAGTGCTCTCCAAACAGCCCCCGATTCCCTACATAGTGCTCTCCAAATAGCCCCCGATTCCCTATATAGTGCTCTCCAAACAGCATCCGATTCCCTATATAGTGCTCTCCAAATAGCCCCCGATTCCCTACATAGTGCTCTCCAAACAGCACCCGATTCCCTATATAGTGCTCTCCAAACAGCCCCCGATTCCCTACATAGTGCTCTCCAAACAGCCCCCGATTCCCTATATAGTGCTCTCCAAACAGCATCCGATTCCCTACATAGTGCTCTCCAAATAGCCCCCGATTCCCTACATAGTGCTCTCCAAACAGCACCCGATTCCCTATATAGTGCTCTCCAAACAGCACCCGATTGCCTATATAGTGCTCTCCAAACAGCACCCGATTCCCTATATAGTGCTCTCCATACAGCCCCCGATTCCCTATATAGTGCTCTCCAAACAGCCCCCGATTCCCTACATAGTGCTCTCCAATTAGCCCCCGATTCCCTACATAGTGCTCTCCAAACAGCCCCCGATTCCCTACATAGTGCTCTCCAATTAGCCCCCGATTCCCTACATAGTGCTCTCCAAACAGCCCCCGATTCCCTATATAGTGCTCTCCAAACAGCACCCGATTCCCTATATAGTGCTCTCCAAATAGCCCCCGATTCCCTACATAGTGCTCTCCAAACAGCCCCCGATTCCCTACATAGTGCTCTCCAAACAGCCCCCGATTCCCTATATAGTGCTCTCCAAACAGCACCCGATTCCCTATATAGTGCTCTCCAATTAGCCCCCGATTCCCTATATAGTGCTCTCCAATTAGCCCCCGATTCCCTACATAGTGCTCTCCAAATAGCCCCCGATTCCCTATATAGTGCTCTTCAAACAGCCCCCGATTCCCTATATAGTGCTCTCCAAACAGCCCCCGATTCTCTACATAGTGCTCTCCAAATAGCCCCCGATTCCCTACATAGTGCTCTCCAAATAGCCCCCGATTCCCTATATAGTGCTCTTCAAACAGCCCCCGATTCCCTATATAGTGCTCTCCAAACAGCCCCCGATTCCCTATATAGTGCTCTCCAAACAGCCCCCGATTCCCTACATAGTGCTCTCCAAACAGCACCCGATTCCCTATATAGTGCTCTCCAAACAGCCCCCGATTCCCTATATAGTGCTCTCCAAACAGCCCCCGATTCCCTATATAGTGCTCTTCAAACAGCCCCCGATTCCCTATATAGTGCTCTCCAAACAGCCCCCGATTCCCTATATAGTGCTCTCCAAACAGCCCCCGATTCCCTATATAGTGCTCTCCAAACAGCACCCGATTCCCTATATAGTGCTCTCCAAACAGCCCCCGATTCCCTATATAGTGCTCTCCAAATAGCCCCCGATTCCCTATATAGTGCTCTCCAAACAGCCCCCAATTCCCTATATAGTGCTCTCCAAACAGCACCCGATTCCCTATATAGTGCTCTCCAAATAGCCCCCGATTCCCTACATAGTGCTCTCCAAACAGCACCCGATTCCCTACATAGTGCTCTCCAAACAGCCCCTGATTCCCTATATAGTGCTCTCCAAACAGCACCCGATTCCCTATATAGTGCTCTCCAAACAGCACCCGATTCCCTATATAGTGCTCTCCAAACAGCACCCGATTCCCTATATAGTGCTCTCCAAATAGCCCCCGATTCCCTATATAGTGCTCTCCAATTAGCCCCCGATTCCCTATATAGTGCTCTCCAAACAGCACCCGATTCCCTATATAGTGCTCTCCAAATAGCCCCCGATTCCCTATATAGTGCTCTCCAAACAGCACCCGATTCCCTATATAGTGCTCTCCAAACAGCACCCGATTCCCTATATAGTGCTCTCCAAATAGCCCCCGATTCCCTACATAGTGCTCTCCAATTAGCCCCCGATTCCCTACATAGTGCTCTCCAATTAGCCCCCGATTCCCTTCATAGTGCTCTCCAAATAGCCCCCGATTCCCTATATAGTGTTCTCCAAACAGCCCCCGATTCCCTACATAGTGCTCTCCAATTAGCCCCCGATTCCCTATATAGTGCTCTCCAAACAGCATCCGATTCCCTACATAGTGCTCTCCAAATAGCCCCCGATTCCCTATATAGTGCTCTCCAAACAGCCCCCGATTCCCTACATAGTGCTCTCCAAATAGCCCCCGATTCCCTACATAGTGCTCTCCAAATAGCCCCCGATTCCCTATATAGTGCTCTCCAAATAGCCCCCGATTCCCTATATAGTGCTCTCCAAACAGCCCCCGATTCCCTACATAGTGCTCTCCAATTAGCCCCCGATTCCCTTCATAGTGCTCTCCAAACAGCCCCCGATTCCCTACATAGTGCTCTCCAATTAGCCCCCGATTCCCTTCATAGTGCTCTCCAAATAGCCCCCGATTCCCTATATAGTGTTCTCCAAACAGCCCCCGATTCCCTACATAGTGCTCTCCAATTAGCCCCCGATTCCCTTCATAGTGCCGTCCAAACAGCCCCCGATTCCCTATATAGTGCTCTCCAAATAGCCCCCGATTCCCTATATAGTGCTCTCCAAATAGCCCCCGATTCCCTATATAGTGCTCTCCAAACAGCCCCCGATTCCCTACATAGTGCTCTCCAAACAGCACCCGATTCCCTACATAGTGCTCTCCAAATAGCCCCCGATTCCCTACATAGTGCTCTCCAAATAGCCCCCGATTCCCTACATAGTGCTCTCCAAACAGCCCCCGATTCCCTATATAGTGCTCTCCAAACAGCACCCGATTCCCTACATAGTGCTCTCCAAATAGCCCCCGATTCCCTACATAGTGCTCTCCAAATAGCCCCCGATTCCCTACATAGTGCTCTCCAAACAGCCCCCGATTCCCTACATAGTGCTCTCCAAATAGCCCCCGATTCCCTACATAGTGCTCTCCAAACAGCCCCCGATTCCCTACATAGTGCTCTCCAAACAGCCCCCGATTCCCTACATAGTGCTCTCCAAATAGCCCCCGATTCCCTACATAGTGCTCTCCAAATAGCCCCCGATTCCCTATATAGTGCTCTCCAAACAGCCCCCGATTCCCTACATAGTGCTCTCCAAACAGCCCCCGATTCCCTATATAGTGCTCTCCAAACAGCACCCGATTCCCTCTATAGTGCTCTCCAAACAGCCCCCGATTCCCTACATAGTGCTCTCCAAACAGGCCCCGATTCCCTACATAGTGCTCTCCAAACAGCACCCGATTCCCTCCACAGTGCTCTCCAAATAGCCCCCGATTCCCTATATAGTGCTCTCCAAACAGCCCCCGATTCCCTATATAGTGCTCTCCAAACAGCCCCCGATTCCCTACATAGTGCTCTCCAAATAGCCCCCGATTCCCTATATAGTGCTCTCCAAACAGCCCCCGATTCCCTATATAGTGCTCTCCAAACAGCCCCGATTCCCTACATAGTGCTCTCCAAATAGCACCCGATTCCCTATATAGTGCTCTCCAAATAGCACCCGATTCCCTATATAGTGCTCTCCAAACAGCCCCCGATTCCCTATATAGTGCTCTCCAAAAGGGCCCTTTGGGATTCCCTACATTTAAAAAAATATATATATTTCACCTTTATTTAACCAGGTCGGCCAGTTGAGAACAAGTTCTCATTTACAACTGTGACCTGGCCAAGATAAAGCAAAGCAGTGCGACACAAACAACAACACAGAGTTACACTTTGAATAAACAAAAGTACAGTCAATAACACAATAGAAAAATCTGTATACAGTGTGTGCAAATGGCATGAGGAGGTAAGGCAATAAATAGGCCATAGTGGCGAAGTAATTACAATTTAGCAAATTAACACTGGAGTGAGTGATAGATGTGCAGATGATGATGTGCATGTAGAGATACTGGTGTGAAAAAGAGCAAAAAAGTAAATAAAAACAATATGGGGATGAGGTAGGTAGATTGGGTGGGCTATTTACAGATGGGCTGTGTAAAGTTGCAGCGATCGGTAAGCTGCTCAGACAGCTGGTGCTTAAAGTTAGTGAGGGAGATATAAGTCTCCAACTTCAGCCATTTTTGCAATTCATTCCAGTCATTGGCAGCAGAGAACTGGAATGAAAGGCGGCCAAACGAGGTGTTGGCTTTGGGGGTGACCAGTGAGATATACCTGCTGGAGCGCGTGCTACGAGTGGGTGCTGCTATGGTGACCAGTGAGCTGAGATAAGGCGGAGCTTTACCTAGCAAAGACTTATAGATGACCTGGAGTGGGTTTGGCGACGAGTATGACGCGAGGGCCAGCCGACGAGGGCATACAGGTCGCAGTGGTGGGTGGTATATGGGGCTTTGGTGACAAAACGGATGGCACTGTGACAGACTGCATCCAGTTTGCTGAGTAGAGTGTTGGAGATTATTTTGTAAATGACATCGCCGAAGTCGAGGATCGGTAGGATAGTCAGTTTTACGAGGGTGTGTTTGGCAGCATGAGTGAAGGAGGCTTTGTTGCAAAATAGGAAGCCGATTCTAGATTTAATTTTGGATTGGAGATGTTTAATAACCAGACACCTAGGTATTTGTAGTTGTCCACATATTCTAAGTCAGAACCATCCAGAGTAGTGATGCTGGACAGGCGGGCAGGTGTGGGCAGCGATCGGTTGAAGAGCATGCATTTAGTTTTACTAGCGTTTAAGAGCAGTTGGAGGCCACGGAAGGAGTGTTGTATGGCATTGAAGCTCTTTTGAGCTTCTTTTGAAATCTATGCAGCCTACTCAATCACTTTTTATAGCTACTGTTTACAGGCCTCCTGGGCCATATACAGCGTTCCTCTCTGAGTTCCCTGAATTCCTATCAGACCTTGTAGTCATAGCAGATCATATTCTAATTTTTGGTGATTTTAATATTCATATGGAGAAGTCCACAGACCCACTCCAAAAGTCTTTCGGAGCCATCATCGACTCAGTGGGTTTTGTCCAACATGTCTCTGGACCTACTCACTGCCACAGTCATACTCTGGACCTAGTTTTGTCCCATGGAATAAATGTTGTAGATCTTAATGTTTTTCCACATAATCCTGGACTATCGGACCACCATTTTATTACGTTTGCAATCGCAACAAATAATCTGCTCAGACCCCAACCAAGGAGCATCAAAAGTCGTGCTATAAATTCTCAGACAACACAAAAATTCCTTGATGCCCTTCCAGACTCCTTCTGCCTACCCAAGGACGTCAGAGGACAAAAATCAGTTAACCACTTAACTGAGGAACTCAATTTAACCTTGCGCAATACCCTAGATGCAGTTGCACCCCTAAAAACGAAAAACATTTGTCATAAGAAACTAGCTCCCTGGTATACAGAAAATACCCGAGCTTTGAAGCAAGCTTCCAGGAAATTGGAACGGAAATGGCGCCACACCAAACTGGAAGTCTTCCGACTAGCTTGGAAAGACAGTACCGTGCAGTACCGAAGAGCCCTCACTGCTGCTCGATCATCCTACTTTTCCAACTTAATCGAGGAAAATAAGAACAATCCAAAATTTCTTTTTGATACTGTTGCAAAGCTAACTAAAAAGCAGCATTCCCCAAGAGAGGATGGCTTTCACTTCAGCAGTAATAAATTCATGAACTTCTTTGAGGAAAAGATCATGACCATTAGAAAGCAAATTACGGACTCCTCTTTGAATCTGCGTATTCCTCCAGGGCTTAGCTGTCCTGGATCTGCACAGCTCTGCCAGGGCCTGGGATCGGGAGAGACACTTAAGTGTTTTAGTACTATATCTCTTGACACAATGATGAAAATGATCATGGCCTCTAAACCTTCAAGCTGCATACTGGATCCTATTCCTACTAAACTGCTGAAAGAGCTGCTTCCTTCCTGTGCTTGGCCCTCCTATGTTGAACATAATAAACAGCTCTCTATCCACCGGATGTGTACCAAACTCACTAAAAGTGGCAGTGATAAAGCCTCTCTTGAAAAAGCCAAACCTTGACCCGGAAAATATAAAAAACTATCGGCCTATATCGAATCTTCCATTCCTCTCAAAAATTTTAGAAAAAGCTGTTGCGCAGCAACTCACTGCCTTTCTGAAGACAAACAATGTATACGAAATGCTTCAGTCTGGTTTTAGACCCCATCATAGCACTGAGACTGCACTTGTGAAGGTGGTAAATGACCTTTTAATGGCGTCAGACCGAGGCTCTGCATCTGTCCTCGTGCTACTAGACCTTAGTGCTGCCTTTGACACCATCGATCACCACATTCTTTTGGAGAGACTGGAAACCCAAATTGGTCTACACGGACCAGTTCTGGCCTGGTTTAGATCTTACCTGTCGGAAAGATATCAGTTTGTCTCTGTGAATGGTTTGTCCTCTGACAAATCAACTGTGCATTTCGGTGTTCCTCAAGGTTCCGTTTTAGGACCACTATTGTTTTCACTATATATTTTACCTCTTGGGGATGTTATTCGAAAACATAATGTTAACTTTCACTGCTATGCGGATGACACACAGCTGTACATTTCAATGAAACATGGTGAAGCCCCAAAATTGCCCTCGCTAGAAGCCTGTGTTTCAGACATAAGGAAGTGGATGGCTGAAAACTTTCTACTTTTAAACTCGGACAAAACAGAGATGCTTGTTCTAGGTCCCAAGAAACAAAGAGATCTTCTGTTAAATCTGACAATTCATCTTGATGGTTGTAAAGTCGTCTCAAATAAAACTGTGAAGGACCTCGGCGTTACTCTTGACCCTGATCTCTCTTTTGACGAACATATCAAGACTGTTTCAAGGACAGCTTTTTTCCATCTACGTAACATAGCAGAAATTTTCTGTCCAAAAATGATGCAGAAAAATTAATCCATGCATTTGTTACTTCTAGGTTAGACTACTGCAATGCTCTACTTTCCGGCTACCCGGATAAAGCACTAAATAAACTTCAGTTAGTGCTAAATACGGCTGCTAGAATCCTGACTAGAACCAAGAAATTTGATCATATTACTCCAGTGCTAGCTTCCCTACACTGGCTTCCTGTTAAGGCAAGGGCTGATTTCAAGGTTTTACTGTTAACCTATAAAGCGTTACATGGGCTTGCTCCTACCTATCTTTCCGAGTTGGTCCTGCCGTACATACCAATACGTACGCTACGGTCACAAGACGCAGGCCTCCTAATTGTCCCTAGAATTTCTAAGCAAACAGCGGGAGGCAGGGCTTTCTCCTATAGATCTCCATTTTTATGGAACAGTCTGCCTACCCATGTGAGAGACGCAGACTCGGTCTCAACCTTTAAGTCTTTACTGAAGACTTATCTCTTCAGTAGGTCATATGATTGAGTGTAGTCTGGCCCAGGAGTGTGAAGGTGAACGGAAAGGCTCTGGAGCAACGAACCGCCCTTGCTGTCTCTGCCTGGCCGGTTCCCCTCTCTCCACTGGGATTCTCTGCCTCTAACCCTATTACAGGGGCTGAGTCACTGGCTTACTGGTGCTCTTTCATGCCGTCCCTAGGAGGGGTGCGTCACTTGAGTGGGTTGAGTTACTGACGTGATCTTCCTGTCTGGGTTGGCGCCCCCCCCTTGGTTTGTGCTGTGGTGGAGATCTTTGTTGGCTATACTCGGCCTTGTCTCAGGATTGTAAGTTGGTGGTTGAAGATATCCCTCTAGTGGTGCGGGGGCTGTGCTTTGGCAAAGTGGGTGGGGTTATATCCTTCCTATTTGGCCCTGTCCGGGGGTATCTTCGGATGGGGCCACAGTGTCTCCTGACCGCTCCTGTCTCAGCCTCCAGTATTTATGCTGCAGTAGTTTGTGTCGGGGGGCTAGGGTCAGTTGGTTATACCTGGAGTACTTCTCCTGTCTTATCCAGTGTCCTGTGTGAATTTAAGTATGCTCTCTCTAATTCTCTCGTTCTCTCTTTCTTTCTCTCTCTCTCTGAGAACCTGAGCCCTAGGACCATACGTCAGGACTACCGGGCATGATGACTCCTTGCTGTCCCCAGTCCGCCTGGCCTTGCTGCTATTCCAGTTTCAACTGTTCTGCCTGCGGTTACGGAACCCCTACCTGTCCCAGACCTGCTGTTTTCAACTCTTAATGATCGGCTATGAAAAGCCAACAGATTTATTCCTGATTATTATTTGACCATGCTTGTCATTTATGAACATTTTGAAAATCTTGGCTCTCTCTAATTTTCTCCTTCTCTCTTTCTTTCTCTCGGAGGACCTGAGCCCTAGGACCATACGTCGGGACTACCGGGCGTGGTGACTCCTTGCTGTCCCCAGTCCGCCTGGCCTTGCTGCTATTCCAGTTTCAACTGTTCTGCCTGCGGTTATGGAACCGCCACCTGTCCCAGACCTGTTGTTTTTCAACTCTTAATGATCGGCTATGAAAAGCCAACTGAAAATTATTCATGATTATTATTTGACCATGCTTGTCACTTATGAACATTTTTGAACATCTTGGCATAGTTCTGTTATAATCTCCACCCGGCACAGCCAGAAGAGGACTGGCCACCCCTCATAGCCTGGTTCCTCTCTAGGTTTCTTCCTAGGTTTTGGCCTTTCTAGGGAGTTTTTCCTAGCCACCGTGCTTCTACACCTGCATTACTAGCTGTTTGGGGTTTTAGGCTGGGTTTCTGTACAGCACTTCGAGATATTAGCTGATGTACGAAGGGCTATATAAAATAAACTTGATTGATTGATTGAAGCTCGTTTGGAGGTTAGTTAACACAGTGTCCAGAGAAGGGCCAGATGTATACAGAATGGTGTCGTCTGCATAGAGGTGGATCAGAGAATCACCAGCAGCAAGAGCAACATCATTGATATATACAGAGAAAAGAGTCGGCCCGAGAATTGAACCCTGTGGCATCCCCATAGAGACTGCCAGAGGTCCGGACAACAGGCCCTCCGATTTGACACACTGAACTCTATCTGAGAAGTAGTTGGTGAACCAGGCGAGGCAGTCATTTGAGAAACCAAGGCTGTTGAGTCTGCGATAAGAATGCGGTGATTGACAGAGTCTAAAGCCTTGGCCAGGTTGATGAAGACGGCTGCACAGTACTGTCTTTTATCGATGGCGGTTATGATATCGTTTAGTACCTTGAGCGTGGCTGAGGTGCACCCATGACCAGCTCGTAAACAGGATTGCACAGCGGAAAAGGTACGGTGGGATTTGAAATGGTCGGTAATCTGTTTGTCAACTTGGCTTTCGAAGACCTTAGAAAGGCAGGGTAAGATAGATATGGGTCTGTAACAGTTTGGGTCTAGATTGTCTCCCCTTTTGAAGAGGGGGATGACCGCGGCAGCTTTCCAATCTTTGGGAATCTCGGACGATACGAAAGTGAGGTTGAACAGGCTGGTAATAGGGGTTGCAACAATGGCGGCGGATAATAAAAAAAAAAGAGGGTCCAGATTGTCTAGCCCGGCTGATTTGTAGGGGTCCAGGTATTGCAGCTCTTTCAGAACATCAGCTGGATTTGGGTGAAGGAGAAGCTGGGGAGGCTCGGGCAAGTAGCTGCGGGGGGTGCAGAGCTGTTGGCTGGGGTAGGAGTAGCCAGGAGGAAAGCATGGCCAGCCGTAGAGAAATGCTTATTGACATTCTCGATTATCGTGGATTTATCGGTGGTGACAGTGTTTCCTAGCCTCAGTGCAGTGGGCAGCTGGGAGGAGGTGCTCTTATTCTCCATGGACATTACAGTGTCCCAGAACTTTTTGGAGCTACAGGATGCAAATTTCTGTTTGAAAAAGCTGGCCTTTGCTTTCCTAACTGACTGTGTGTATTTGTTCCTGACTTCCCTGAAAAGTTGCATATCACGGGGGCTATTCGATGCTAATGCAGTACGCCACAGGATGTTTTTGTGCTGGTCAATGACAGTCAGCCCTTGGTTCACTCCAGACCTATGTGGAAAGATGATGGTGCCTGACTTCCAAGAGTAAGTGCTCTCCAAAAGGGCCCTTCGGGAAGGTCTACATGAGTTAGATTGAAACGCAGCCTTGATATCTCTAGTTTAAATGGACAGATTTTGATGGGGATTATTGTATTATATTACTTAGCACACACTGGTGCTCCTGAGTGGCGCAGCGGTCTAAGGCACTGCATCTCAGTGCTAGAGGCGTCACTACAGACCCTGGTTCCATTCCAGGCTGTATCACAGCGGTCTATAAGGCACTGCATCTCAGTGCTAGAGGCGTCACTACAGACCCTGGTTCCATTCCAGGCTGTATCATAGCGGTCTATAAGGCACTGCATCTCAGTGCTAGAGGCGTCACTACAGACCCTGGTTAGATTCCAGGCTGTATCACAGCGGTCTAAGGCACTGCATCTCAGTGCTAGAGGAGTCACTACAGACCCTGGTTCCATTCCAGGCTGTATCACAGCGGTCTAAGGCACTGCATCTCAGTGCTAGAGGCGTCACTACAGACCCTGGTTCCATTCCAGGCTGTATCATAGCGGTCTATAAGGCACTGCATCTCAGTGCTAGAGCGTCACTACAGACCCTGGTTCCATTCCAGGCTGTATCATAGCGGTCTATAAGGCACTGCATCTCAGTGCTAGAGGCGTCACTACAGACCCTGGTTCCATTCCAGGCTGTATCACAGCGGTCTAAGGCACTGCATCTCAGTGCTAGAGGCGTTACTACAGACCCTGGTTCCATTCCAGGCTGTATCATAGCGGTCTATAAGGCACTGCATCTCAGTGCTAGAGGCGTCACTACATACCCTGGTTCCATTCCAGGCTGTATCATAGCGGTCTAAGGCAATGCATCTCAGTGCTAGAGGCGTCACTACAGACCCTGGTTCCATTCCAGGCTGTATCATAATGGTCTAAGGCACTGCATCTCAGTGCTAGAGGCGTCACTACAGACCCTGGTTCCATTCCGGGCTGTATCATAGCGGTCTATAAGGCACTGCATCTCAGTGCTAGAGGCGTCACTACAGACCCTGGTTCCATTCCAGGCTGTATCATAGCGGTCTATAAGGCACTGCATCTCAGTGCTAGAGGCGTCACTACAGACCCTGGTTCCATTCCAGGCTGTATCATAGCGGTCTATAATGCACTGCATCTCAGTGCTAGAGGCGTCACTACAGACCCTGGTTCCATTCCAGGCTGTATCATAGCGGTCTATAAGGCACTGCATCTCAGTGCTAGAGGCGTCACTACAGACCCTGGTTAGATTCCAGGCTGTATCACAGCGGTCTATAAGGCACTGCGTCTCAGTGCTAGAGGCGTCACTACAGACCCTGGTTCCGTTCCAGGCTGTATCACAGCGGTCTATAAGGCACTGCATCTCAGTGCTAGAGGCGTCACTACAGACCCTGGTTCCGTTCCAGGCTGTATCACAGCGGTCTAAGGCACTGCATCTCAGTGCTAGAGGCGTCACTACAGACCCTGGTTCCATTCCAGGCTGTATCATAGCGGTCTATAAGGCGTCACTACAGACCCTGGTTCCATTCCAGGCTGTATCATAGCGGTCTATAAGGCACTGCATCTCAGTGCTAGAGGCGTCACTACAGACCCTGGTTCCATTCCGGGCTGTATCATAGCGGTCTATAAGGCACTGCATCTCAGTGCTAGAGGCGTCACTACAGACCCTGGTTCCGTTCCAGGCTGTATCACAGCGGTCTATAAGGCACTGCATCTCAGTGCTAGAGGCGTCACTACAGACCCTGGTTCCATTCCAGGCTGTATCATAGCGGTCTATAAGGCACTGCATCTCAGTGCTAGAGGCGTCACTACAGACCCTGGTTCCATTCCAGGCTGTATCATAGCGGTCTATAAGGCACTGCATCTCAGTGCTAGAGGCGTCACTACAGACCCTGGTTCCATTCCAGGCTGTATCATAGCGGTCTATAAGGCACTGCATCTCAGTGCTAGAGGCGTCACTACAGACCCTGGTTCCATTCCAGGCTGTATCATAGCGGTCTAAGGCACTGCATCTCAGTGCTAGAGGCGTCACTACAGACCCTGGTTCCATTCCAGGCTGTATCATAGCGGTCTATAAGGCACTGCATCTCAGTGCTAGAGGCGTCACTACAGACCCTGGTTCCGTTCCAGGCTGTATCACAGCGGTCTAAGGCACTGCATCTCAGTGCTAGAGGAGTCACTACACACCCTGGTTAGATTCCAGGCTGTATCACAGCGGTCTAAGGCACTGCATCTCAGTGCTAGAGGAGTCACTACAGACCCTGGTTCCATTCCGGGCTGTATCATAGCGGTCTAAGGCAATGCATCTCAGTGCTAGAGGCGTCACTACAGATCCTGGTTCCATTCCAGGCTGTATCATAGCGGTCTATAAGGCACTGCATCTCAGTGCTAGAGGCGTCACTACAGACCCTGGTTCCATTCCAGGCTGTATCATAGCGGTCTATAAGGCACTGCATCTCAGTGCTAGAGGCGTCACTACAGACCCTGGTTCCATTCCAGGCTGTATCATAGCGGTCTAAGGCACTGCATCTCAGTGCTAGAGGCGTCACTACAGACCCTGGTTCCATTCCAGGCTGTATCATAGCGGTCTAAGGCACTGCATCTCAGTGCTAGAGCGTCACTACAGACCCTGGTTCCATTCCAGGCTGTATCATAGCGGTCTATAAGGCACTGCATCTCAGTGCTAGAGGCGTCACTACAGACCCTGGTTCCGTTCCAGGCTGTATCATAGCAGTCTAAGGCAATGCATCTCAGTGCTAGAGGCGTCACTACAGACCCTGGTTCCATTCCAGGCTGTATCATAGCGGTCTATAAGGCACTGCATCTCAGTGCTAGAGGCGTCACTACAGACCCTGGTTCCATTCCAGGCTGTATCACAGCGGTCTAAGGCACTGCATCTCAGTGCTAGAGGCGTCACTACAGACCCTGGTTCCATTCCAGGCTGTATCATAGCGGTCTATAAGGCACTGCATCTCAGTGCTAGAGGCGTCACTACAGACCCTGGTTCCATTCCGGGCTGTATCATAGCGGTCTATAAGGCACTGCATCTCAGTGCTAGAGGCGTCACTACATACCCTGGTTCCATTCCGGGCTGTATCATAGCGGTCTATAAGGCACTGCATCTCAGTGCTAGAGGCGTCACTACAGACCCTGGTTCCATTCCGGGCTGTATCACAGCGGTCTATAACGCACTGCATCTCAGTGCTAGAGGGTTAGGGGAGGGTTTGGCCCAGCGTCATCCGGGTTAGGGGAGGGTTTGGCCCAGCGTCGTCGGGGTTAGGGGAGGATTTGACCCAGCGTCGTCCGGGTTAGGGGAGGGTTTGGCCCAGCGTCGTCCGGGTTAGGGGAGGGTTTGGCCCAGCGTCGTCCGGGTTAGGGGAGGATTTGACCCAGCGTCGTCCGGGTTAGGGGAGGGTTTGGCCCAGCGTCGTCCGGGTTAGGGGAGGATTTGACCCAGCGTCGTCCGGGTTAGGGGAGGGTTTGGCCCAGCGTCGTCCGGGTTAGGGGAGGGTTTGGCCCAGCGTCGTCCGGGTTAGGGGAGGGTTTGGCCCAGCGTCGTCCGGGTTAGGGGAGGGTTTGGCCCAGCATCGTCTGGGTTAGGGGAGGGTTTGGCCCAGCGTCATCAGGGTTAGGGGAGGGTTTGGCCCAGCGTCGTCCCGGGTTAGGGGAGGGTTTGGCCCAGCGTCGTCCGGGTTAGGGGAGGGTTTGGCCCAGCGTCGTCCGGGTTAGGGGAGTGTTTGGCCCAGCGTCGTCAGGGTTAGGGGAGGGTTTGGCCCAGCGTCGTCCGGGTTAGGGGAGGGTTTGGCCCAGCGTCGTCCGGGTTAGGGGAGGGTTTGGCCCAGCGTCGTCCGGGTTAGGGGAGGGTTTGGCCCAGCGTCGTCCGGGTTAGGGGAGGGTTTGGCCCAGCGTCGTCCGGGTTAGGGGAGGGTTTGGCCCAGCGTCGTCCTGGTTAGGGGAGGGTTTGGCCCAGCGTCGTCCGGGTTAGGGGAGGGTTTGGCCGGGGTATACCGTCATTGTAAAATAAGAATTTATTCTTAATTAACTTGCCTAGTTAAATAAATGTTAAATAAAATAAAAATTAAATATAGACTTAAGGATTTAATATGATATAAGCACTGGAACTTTAGAACATCACAATGAATGCAACAGTTTCAATGATGCGAAAAGTTTAGACTGGTGAATGTTGACTGGTGAATGTAGACTGGTGAATGTAGACTGGTGAATGTTGACTGGTGAATGTTGACTGGTGAATGTAGACTGGTGAATGTAGACTGGTGAATGTAGACTGGTGAATGTTGACTGGTGAATGTAGACTGGTGAATGTAGACTGGTGAATGTAGACTCGTGAATGTAGACTGGTGAATGTAGACTGGTGAATGTTGACTGGTGAATGTAGACTGGTGAATGTAGACTGGTGAATGTAGACTGGTGAATGTAGACTGGTGAATGTAGACTGGTGAATGTAGACTGGTGAATGTCGACTGGTGAATGTAGACTCGTGAATGTAGACTGGTGAATGTAGACTGGTGAATGTTGACTGGTGAATGTAGACTGGTGAATGTAGACTGGTGAATGTAGACTGGTGAATGTAGACTGGTGAATGTAGACTGGTGAATGCCTTTTGGGCCAAGTCCTATATAAACACACCCATTATGACTACCTCTCATGTTTAATGTTCTGCCTTGTAGACACTAATGGAGGGATTTGTCTGAGAGGTGTGGGTGATAAGTGTGTTAACGGACGTGGCGGGAGGTGTGTGTTAGTGGGAGGTATGTGTTGGTGTGTATATGGGTGTGGGTTTGTCTTTGCTGGCTGTTAGCTGGCGGTGATGAATTCTCTGCATGCTTGAACCCAAAGGTTGGCAAATTAACAGTTAATTACTGTGTGATAGATGTCAGGGCAGCCCTCTCCCAGTGTGTGTGTGTGGCAGCCAGCTCCCTATCTATCCAGTGAGGCAAGTGTTTATGTGCTGGTAACAAGTGTCGGAGCAGACTGTCTGTGTTCTGTCAGCAGCGATTGCTCTCAGATGTTACCCCCCCCCCCCCCCCACCCCCTCCAGTCCATTCACCCCTGCCCCCCTCCCTCCTGCCCCACCCCCTATGGCCTGCCCCTCCCCTCCCTCCTGCCCCACCCCCTATGGCCTGCCCCTCCCCTCCCTCCTGCCCCACCCCCTATGGCCTGCCCCTCCCCTCCCCTCCCCTACCCCCCACTATAAATACACATTTATACTGACTCTACACACATACACATTTATACTGACTCTACACACATTAATACTGACTCTAAACACATTTATACTGACTCTACACACATTAATACTGACTCTACACACATTTATACTGACTCTACACACATTTATACTGACTCTACACACATTTATACTGACTCTACACACATTTATACTGACTCTACACACATTTATACTGACTCTACACACATTTATACTGACTCTACACACATTTATACTGACTCTACACACATACACATGTATACTGACTCTACACACATTTATACTGACTCTACACACATACACATGTATACTGACTCTACACACATTTATACTGACTCTACACACATACACATGTATACTGACTCTACACACATTTATACTGACTCTACACACATTTATACTGACTCTACACACATTTATACTGACTCTACACACATTTATACTGACTCTACACACATTTATACTGACTCTACACACATTTATACTGACTCTACACACATTTATACTGACTCTACACACATTTATACTGACTCTACACACATTTATACTGACTCTACACACATACACATTTATACTGACTCTACACACATTTATACTGACTCTACACACATACACATTTATACTGACTCTACACACATTAATACTGACTCTACACACATACACATTTATACTGACTCTACACACATTTATACTGACTCTACACACATACACATTTATACTGACTCTACACACATTTATACTGACTCTACACACATACACATTTATACTGACTCTACACACATTAATACTGACTCTACACACATTTATACTGACTCTACACACATTAATACTGACTCTACACACATTTATACTGACTCTACACACATTTATACTGACTCTACACACATTTATACTGACTCTACACACATTAATACTGACTCTACACACATTTATACTGACTCTACACACATTTATACTGACTCTACACACATTTATACTGACTCTACACACATTAATACTGACTCTACACACATTAATACTGACTCTACACACATTAATACTGACTCTACACACATTTATACTGACTCTACACACATTTATACTGACTCTACACACATTTATACTGACTCTACACACATTTATACTGACTCTACACACATTAATACTGACTCTACACACATTAATACTGACTCTACACACATTAATACTGACTCTACACACATTTATACTGACTCTACACACATTAATACTGACTCTACACACATTTATACTGACTCTACACACATTAATACTGACTCTACACACATTAATACTGACTCTACACACATTTATACTGACTCTACACACATACACATTTATACTGACTCTACACACATACACATTTATACTGACTCTACACACATTTATACTGACTCTACACACATTAATACTGACTCTACACACATGTATACTGACTCTACACACATACACATTTATACTGACTCTACACACATTTATACTGACTCTAACACTGCTGCTACTCTGTACTGTGTGGTTAGAGCTTCCATGACTTGGACGCACGTGACATTAAAACTTTAAACTTGTTAAGCAGGTCTTTACTCCTGAACATACTGGGGTTGGGCCTAGGTTTGGGCCTGGGGATAGGGTTGGGCCTGGGGATAGGGTTGGGCCTAGGGCCTTGGGCTGGGGTTGGGCCTAGGGCCTTGGGCTGGGGTTGGGCCTAGGGCCTTGGGCTGGGGTTGGGCCTAGGGCCTTGGGCTGGGGTTGGGCCTAGGGCCTTGGGCTGGGGTTGGGCCTAGGGCCTTGGGCTGGGGTTGGGCCTATGTCCTAGGGCTGGGGTTGGGCCTAGGGCCTTGGGCTGGGGTTGGGCCTGGGGATAGGGTTGGGCCTAGGGCCTTGGGCTGGGGTTGGGCCTAGGGCCTTGGGCTGGGGTTGGGCCAAGGGCCTTGGGCTGGGGTTGGGCCTAGGGCCTTGGGCTGGGGTTGGGCCTAGGGCCTTGGGCTGGGGTTGGGCCTAGGGCCTTGGGCTGGGGTTGGGCCTAGGTTTGGGCCTGGGGATAGGGTTGGGCCTGGGGATAGGCTTAACAAAAAGAGGTTGAATACTTATTGACCCAAGACATTTCAACTTTACATTCTTTATAAAAAAAATATAAAAAAATAAAACCACTGACATTGTGGGGTATTGTGTGTAGATCAGTGCACCGAATCTCAATTTAATCCATTTTAAATTAAGGCTGTAACACAACAAAAACATGTGTAAAAAGTCAAGTCAAGGAGTGTAAGTCGCTCTGGATAAGAGCGTCTGCTAAATGACTTAAATGTAATGTAAATGTGTGAATAATTTCTGAAGGCACGAGTAGTTCATGTCCTTTAGTTGTAAAGCAAACGGCAGGGAGGTTCGTTCATTTAGAACATGAAAACCATCAACATTTCAGGACATTATAACCTGACTTTTAGTTCAGTGACCGTTATGATTGGGAAAGACCAGCCTCCCATGATGCATCAGTCTGGCAGTGATAATTGGGTTTCAGCTGCTAGTTCAGGTTCCATGTGTGGCTGACATGGTGTAATGAGTGTTCTGTGGAGGAAGAGACGTTTAACCTAATTCTGCCTGTTACTGGCAATGGGCCCTAAATACCCACTTAATTGGAAGAGCAGAGGGGCTGGGGCCAGGAGCTGGAGCTAGGGCCTTGGGCTAGGGTTGGGCCTAGGGCCTGGGGTTGGGCCTAGGGCCTGGGGTTGGGCCTGGGGCTGGGGTTGGGCCTGGGGCCTGGGGATAGGTTTGGGCCTGGGGTTGGGGTTGGGCCTAGGGCCTTGGGCTGGGGTTGGGCCTAGGGCCTTGGGCTGGGGTTGGGCCTAGGGCCTTGGGCTGGGGTTGGGCCTAGGTCCTTGGGCTGGGGTTGGGCCTAGGGCCTTGGGCTGGGGTTGGGCCTATGTCCTAGGGCTGGGGTTGGGCCTAGGTTTGGGCCTGGGGATAGGGTTGGGCATGGGGATGGGTCCTGGGGCTAGGGTTGGGCCTGGGGATAGGGTTGGGCATGGGGATGGGTCCTGGGGCTGGGGTTGGGGTTGGGCCTAGGGCCTTGGGCTGGGGTTGGGCCTAGGGCCTTGGGCTGGGGTTGGGCCTAGGGCCTTGGGCTGGGGTTGGGCCTAGGGCCTTGGGCTGGGGTTGGGCCTATGTCCTAGGGCTGGGGTTGGGCCTAGGTTTGGGCCTGGGGATAGGGTTGGGCATGGGGATGGGTCCTGGGGCTAGGGTTGGGCCTGGGGCTAGGGTTGGGCCTGGGGATAGGGTTGTGCCTGGGGCTAGGGTTGGGCATGGGGATGGGTCCTGGGGCTAGGGTTGGGCATGGGGATGGGTCCTGGGGCTAGGGTTGGGCATGGGGATGGGTCCTGGGGCTAGGGTTGGGCATGGGGATGGGTCCTGGGGCTAGGGTTGGGCATGGGGATGGGTCCTGGGGCTAGGGTTGGGCCTGGGGCTAGGGTTGGGCCTGGGGATAGGGTTGGGCCTGGGGATAGGGTTGGGCCTGGGGATAGGGTTGGGCCTGGGGATGGGGCCTGAGGATAGGGTTGGGCATGGGGATGGGTCCTGGGGCTAGGGTTGGGCCTGGGGCTAGGGTTGGGCCTGGGGATAGGGTTGGGCCTGAGGATGGGGTTGGGCCTGAGGATGGGGCCTGGGGTTAGGGTTGGGAATGGGGCCTGGGGCCTGGGGTTTGGTCTACTGCTTGGGAAGGAGGTAAATCAGAACAAGAAGAAGGGGGGAGGGTGTGTGTGGGTGGGGGGCTGGCTGGGTGGGTGGGGGGAGGTGGAGAGGTAGAGAGTGTGTGTGGATGGGGGGCTGGGTGGGTGGGGGGAGGTGGAGTGTGTGTGTGTGTGTGCATGCATTCGCGGAGCGTAATAGAACAGACACCTGTGTGTTTTCCAATCGATCCCCTGAAAACGTTTTGGCAGTAATCATGTCACAGCATCCTCCTGCCTCCCCTTCTATAGATTAATAATACTGCTGCGGAAGGAAAGAATTGCTTTTATCATTAGCCAATCAGGTATCAGCAACACGTGGTTCTGATATCAACAGACGTATAATCTGAAATAATCACAACGACTCGGCGGTGATGACAGGAGCGCTTTGGAAATCGCTATTATTATTATCATGTCCCTTTCAGTTGTAAATGTTTTCCATGTTTTCCACAAGAGCAGAACCGTGCCTACATCCTAAATGGGCCCTTGTTGCCTACATAGTGCACTACCTTTGACCAGAGCCCATGGGCCGATATAGGGAATAAGGTGCCATTTAGGATACAGCCCCGTCCTTTAATAAGGTTAAAACAGTACTGCCACCGACTAACATCTCTGGTTGAGTCCCTCAAACGATAACAATGTAGGGTGCATCCTAAATGGTCCCCTACTGTGTTTAAACAGTAACAATGTAGGGTGCATCCTAAATGGTCCCCTACTGTGTTTAAACAGTAACAATGTAGGGTGCATCCTAAATGGTCCCCTACTGTGTTTAAACAGTAACAATGTAGGGTGGCATCCTAAATGGTCCCCTACTGTGTTTAAACAGTAACAATGTAGGGTGCATCCTAAATGGTCCCCTACTGTGTTTAAACAGTAACAATGTAGGGTGCATCCTAAATGGTCCCCTACTGTGTTTAAACAGTAACAATGTAGGGTGCATCCTAAATGGTCCCTACTGTGTTTAAACAGTAACAATGTAGGTGCATCCTAAATGGTCCTCTACTGTGTTTAAAAAGTAACAATGTAGGGTGCATCCTAAATGGTCCCCTACTGTGTATAAACAGTAACAATGTAGGGTGCATCCTAAATGGTCCCCTACTGTGTTTAAACAGTAACAATGTAGGGTGCATCCTAAATGGTCCCCTACTGTGTTTAAACAGTAACAATGTAGGGTGCATCCTAAATGGTCCCCTACTGTGTTTAAACAGTAACAATGTAGGGTGCATCCTAATGGTCCCCTACTGTGTTTAAACAGTAACATCCTAAATGTCCCCTACTGTGTTTTAAACAGTAACAATGTAGGGTGCATCCTAAATGGTCCCCTACTGTGTTTAAACAGTAACAATGTGGGTGCATCCTAAATGGTCCCCTACTGTGTTTTAAACAGTAACAATCTAGAGTGCAATCCTAAATGGTCCCCTACTGGTTTAACAGTAACAATGTAGGGTGCATCCTAAATGGTCCCCTACTGTGTTTAAACAGTAACAAGGTATTGAATGCATCCTAAATGGTCCCCTACTGGTGTTTAAACAGTAACATGTAGGGGTGCATCCTAAATGGTCCTCTACTGTGTTTAAACAGTAACAATGTAGGGATGCATCCTAAATGGTCCCCTACTTGTGTATAAACAGTAACAATGTAGGGTGCATCCTAAATGGTCCCTACTGTGTTTAAACAGTAACAAATGTAGGGTGCATCCTAAATGGTCCCCTAGTGCA
>NW_024058381.1:32500-52500 GCF_016432855.1 Salvelinus namaycush | reverse complement strand
CAGCCATTTTTCCAGCCAAAGAGAGGAGTCACAAAAAGCAGAAATATAGATAAAATGAATCACTAACCTTTGATGATCTTCATCAGATGACACTCATAGGACTTCATGTTACACAATACATGTATGTTTTGTTTGGTAAAGTTCATATTTATATCCAAAAATCTGAGTTTACATTGGCGCGTTATGTTCAGTAGTTCCAAAACATCCGGTGATTTTGCAGAGAGCCACATCAATTTACAGAAATAGTCATCATAAATGTTGATGAAAATACAAGTTTTATACATGGAATTTTAGATCCACTTCTCCTTAATGCAACCGGTGTCAGATTTCAAAAAAACAGATTTCAAAAAAACCCAAAGAGATATCCGCCATGTTGGAGTCAACAGAAGTCAGAAATAGCGTTATAAATATTCACTTACCTTTGATGATCTTCATCAGAATGCACTCCCAGGAATCCCAGTTCCACAATAAATGTTTGTTTTGTTCGATAATGTCCATCATTTATGTCCAAATTCCTCCTTGTTGTTCGCGCGTTCAGTACACAATCTAAACTCACGACGCGCGTTCAAGTCCAGCGGAAAGTACGGACGAAAAGTCCAAAAAGTTCCGTTACAGTCCGTAGAAACATGTCAAACGATGTATAGAATCAATCTTTAGGATGTTTTTAACATAAATCCTCAATAATGTTCCAACCGGAGAATTCCTTTGTCTTCAGAAATGCGATGGAACGCAACTAACTCTCACATGAACGCGCATGGTCAGCGCATGGTCAGCTCATGGCACTCTGGGAGAGACCTTACTCAATCATCTCTTATTCACCTCCACTTCACAGTAGAAGCATCAAAAAAAGATTCTAAAGACTGTTGACATCTAGTGGATGCCTTAGGAAGTGCAACATGACCCCATTTCCACTGCATCTTGGATAAGCAAAGAGTTGAAAACCTACAAACCTCAGATTTCCCACTTCCTGGTTGGATTCTTTCTCAGGTTTTTGCCTGCCATATGAGTTCTGTTATACTCACAGACATCATTCAAACAGTTTTAGAAACTGTAGAGTGTTTTCTATCCAAACCTACTAATAATATGCATATATTAACAACTGGGCTTGAGTAGCAGGCAGTTTACTCTGGGCACGCTTTTCATCTGGACGTAAAAATACTGCCCCCTACCCCAAAGAAGTTTTAAACACATCTACAACTAAAAGCATTATTTGGTTCAAAACATTGTCTATGAACTGAACCTAAACAGGAGTTAGAACGGGGGTCATCACTCAGCAAGTTGAGGAAGATAAACTACTAGGTAGAACATTGGATGGTCAATTCTCATGGTCAAGTCATATTGATGAAGTTGTTGTGAAACGGGGAGAGGTACGTCTGTTATAACAAATATATTCTGAGTTGTTGACACAGAAATCAACTGTACTAGTTGTTCAGTCTCTGGTCTTGTACAATCTTGATTACTGTCTGGTAATATGGTCAAGTGCAGCCAAGAAAGACCGAGCAAAGCTGCAACTGACTCAAAACAGAGCAGCACACCTTGCCCTTAACTACACACAGAACTAGCAGGCCAGTACTTCCTGGTTGAGGGTTGACGAGAGATGAACTGCTTCTCTCCTAGTATTTATGAGAAATATTACAGTCATAAAAATTACAGAATATCTGCAAATTCAGGTAACATTCAGCTCAGACACCCATACATACACCACAAGACATGCCACCGGGGGTCTCTTCAGACACCCATACATACACCACAAGACATGCCACCGGGGGTCTCTTCAGACACCCATACATACACCACAAGACATGCCACCGGGGGTCTCTTCAGACACCCATACATACACCACAAGGCATGCCACCGGGGGTCTCTTCAGACACCCATACATACACCACAAGACATGCCACCGGGGGTCTCTTCAGACACCCATACATACACCACAAGACATGCCACCGGGGGTCTCTTCAGACACCCATACATACACCACAAGACATGCCACCGGGGGTCTCTTCAGACACCCATACATACACCACAAGGCATGCCACCGGGGGTCTCTTCAGACACCCATACATACACCACAAGACATGCCACCGGGGGTCTCTTCAGACACCCATACATACACCACAAGACATGCCACCGGGGGTCTCTTCACAGTCCCCAAGTCCAAAAGGAATTCAGGGCAACACACAGTGTTATATAGAGCCATGATCGCATGGATCTCCCTTCCATCTCCTATTACTCAACAGCACAATTACCTTTACAAATCGGTTAAAACAACATCTCATGGCACAATAGGGTCTGTAAAATTACAAACACACACTTACACACAGACACACTATCACACTCAACATAACACACACAGACACACTATCACACTCAGCATAACACACACAGACACACTATCACACTCAGCATAACACACACAGACACACTATCACACTCAACATAACACACACAGACACACTATCACACTCAGCATAACACACACAGACACACTATCACACTCAAAATAACACAAACAGACACACTATCACACTCAGCATAACACACACAGACACACTATCACACTCAACATAACACACACAGACACACTATCACACTCAACATAACACACACAGACACACTATCACACTCAACACACACAGACACACTATCACACTCAGCATAACACACACAGACACACTATCACACTCAACATAACACACACAGACACACTATCACACTCAACACACACAGACACACTATCACACTCAACATAACACACACAGACACACTATCACACTCAACATAACACACACAGACACACTATCACACTCAACATAACACACACAGACACACTATCACACTCAACATAACACACACAGACACACTATCACACTCAGCATAACACACACAGACACACTATCACACTCAACATAACACACACAGACACACTATCACACTCACATAACACACACAGACACACTATCACACTCAGCATAACACACACAGACACACTATCACACTCAGCATAACACACACAGACACACTATCACACTCAACATAACACACACAGACACACTATCACACTCAACATAACACACACAGACACACTATCACAAGCAACATAACACACACAGACACACTATCACACTCAGCATAACACACACAGACACACTATCACACTCAGCATAACACACACAGACACACTATCACACTCAACATAACACACACAGACACACTATCACACTCAACATAACACACACAGACACACTATCACACTCAGCATAACACACACAGACACACTATCACACTCAGCATAACACACACAGACACACTATCACACTCAACATAACACACACAGACACACTATCACACTCAACATAACACACACAGACACACTATCACACTCAGCATAACACACACAGACACACTATCACACTCAACATAACACACACAGACACACTATCACACTCAACATAACACACACAGACACACTATCACACTCAACATAACACACACAGACACACTATCACACTCAACATAACACACACAGACACACTATCACACTCAACATAACACACACAGACACACTATCACACTCAGCATAACACACACAGACACACTATCACACTCAACATAACACACACAGACACACTATCACACTCAACATAACACACACAGACACACTATCACACTCAACATAACACACACAGACACACTATCACACTCAACATAACACACACAGACACACTATCACACTCAGCATAACACACACAGACACACTATCACACTCAACATAACACACACAGACACACTATCACACTCAACATAACACACACAGACACACTATCACACTCAGCATAACACACACAGACACACTATCGCACTCAACATAACACACCCAGACACACTATCACACTCAACATAACACACACAGACACACTATCACACTCAACATAACACACACAGACACACTATCACACTCAACATAACACACACAGACACACTATCACACTCAACACACACAGACACACTATCACACTCAACATAACACACACAGACACACTATCACACTCAGCATAACACACACAGACACACTATCACACTCAACATAACACACACAGACACACTATCACACTCAACATAACACACACAGACACACTATCACACTCAACATAACACACACAGACACACTATCACACTCAACATAACACACACAGACACACTATCACACTCAACATAACACACACAGACACACTATCACACTCAGCATAACACACACAGACACACTATCACACTCAACACACACAGACACACTATCACACTCAGCATAACACACACAGACACACTATCACACTCAACATAACACACACAGACACACTATCACACTCAACATAACACACACAGACACACTATCACACTCAGCATAACACACACAGACACACTATCACACTCAGCATAACACACACAGACACACTATCACACTCAACACACACAGACACACTATCACACTCAACATAACACACACAGACACACTATCACACTCAGCAAAACACACACAGACACACTATCACACTCAACACACACAGACACACTATCACACTCAACACACACAGACACACTATCACACTCAACATAACACACACAGACACACTATCACCCTCAGCATAACACACACAGACACACTATCACACTCAACATAACACACACAGACACACTATCACACTCAACACACACAGACACACTATCACACTCAACACACACAGACACACTATCACACTCAACACACACAGACACACTATCACACTCAACATAACACACACAGACACACTATCACACTCAGCAAAACACACACAGACACACTATCACACTCAGCATAACACACACAGACACACTATCACACTCAACATAACACACACAGACACACTATCACACTCAACATAACACACACAGACACACTATCACACTCAACACACACAGACACACTATCACACTCAGCATAACACACACAGACACACTATCACACTCAACATAACACACACAGACACACTATCACACTCAACATAACACACACAGACACACTATCACACTCAACATAACACACACAGACACACTATCACACTCAACATAACACACACAGACACACTATCACACTCAACATAACACACACAGACACACTATCACACTCAACATAACACACACAGACACACTATCACACTCAACATAACACACACAGACACACTATCACACTCAACATAACACACACAGACACACTATCACACTCAGCATAACACACACAGACACACTATCACACTCAGCATAACACACACAGACACACTATCACACTCAACATAACACACACAGACACATTATCACACTCAACATAACACACACAGACACACTATCACACTCAACATAACACACACAGACACACTATCACATTCAACATAACACACACAGACACACTATCACACTCAACACACACAGACACACTATCACACTCAGCATAACACACACAGACACACTATCACACTCAACATAACACACACAGACACACTATCACACTCAGCATAACACACACAGACACACTATCACACTCAACATAACACACACAGACACACTATCACACTCAACACACACAGACACACTATCACACTCAACATAACACACACAGACACACTATCACACTCAACATAACACACACAGACACATTATCACACTCAACATAACACACACAGACACACTATCACACTCAACACACACAGACACACTATCACACTCAACATAACACACACAGACACATTATCACACTCAACATAACACACACAGACACATTATCACACTCAACATAACACACACAGACACATTATCACACTCAACATAACACACACAGACACACTATCACACTCAGCATAACACACACAGACACACTATCACACTCAGCATAACACACACAGACACACTATCACACTCAGCATAACACACACAGACACACTATCACACTCAGCATAACACACACAGACACACTATCACACTCAGCATAACACACACAGACACACTATCACACTCAACACACACAGACACACTATCACACTCAGCATAACACACACAGACACACTATCACACTCAACATAACACACACAGACACACTATCACACTCAACATAACACACACAGACACACTATCACACTCAGCATAACACACACAGACACACTATCACACTCAGCATAACACACACAGACACACTATCACACTCAACACACACAGACACACTATCACACTCAACATAACACACACAGACACACTATCACACTCAGCAAAACACACACAGACACACTATCACACTCAACACACACAGACACACTATCACACTCAACACACACAGACACACTATCACACTCAACATAACACACACAGACACACTATCACCCTCAGCATAACACACACAGACACACTATCACACTCAACATAACACACACAGACACACTATCACACTCAACACACACAGACACACTATCACACTCAACACACACAGACACACTATCACACTCAACACACACAGACACACTATCACACTCAACATAACACACACAGACACACTATCACACTCAGCAAAACACACACAGACACACTATCACACTCAGCATAACACACACAGACACACTATCACACTCAACATAACACACACAGACACACTATCACACTCAACATAACACACACAGACACACTATCACACTCAACACACACAGACACACTATCACACTCAGCATAACACACACAGACACTATCACACTCAACATAACACACACAGACACACTATCACACTCAACATAACACACACAGACACACTATCACACTCAACATAACACACACAGACACACTATCACACTCAACATAACACACACAGACACACTATCACACTCAACATAACACACACAGACACACTATCACACTCAACATAACACACACAGACACACTATCACACTCAACATAACACACACAGACACACTATCACACTCAACATAACACACACAGACACACTATCACACTCAGCATAACACACACAGACACACTATCACACTCAGCATAACACACACAGACACACTATCACACTCAACATAACACACACAGACACATTATCACACTCAACATAACACACACAGACACACTATCACACTCAACATAACACACACAGACACACTATCACACTCAACATAACACACACAGACACATTATCACACTCAACATAACACACACAGACACACTATCACATTCAACATAACACACACAGACACACTATCACACTCAACACACACAGACACACTATCACACTCAGCATAACACACACAGACACACTATCACACTCAACATAACACACACAGACACACTATCACACTCAGCATAACACACACAGACACACTATCACACTCAACATAACACACACAGACACACTATCACACTCAACACACACAGACACACTATCACACTCAACATAACACACACAGACACACTATCACACTCAACATAACACACACAGACACATTATCACACTCAACATAACACACACAGACACACTATCACACTCAACACACACAGACACACTATCACACTCAACATAACACACACAGACACATTATCACACTCAACATAACACACACAGACACATTATCACACTCAACATAACACACACAGACACATTATCACACTCAACATAACACACACAGACACACTATCACACTCAGCATAACACACACAGACACACTATCACACTCAGCATAACACACACAGACACACTATCACACTCAGCATAACACACACAGACACACTATCACACTCAGCATAACACACACAGACACACTATCACACTCAACATAACACACACAGACACACTATCACACTCAACATAACACACACAGACACATTATCACACTCAACATAACACACACAGACACACTATCACACTCAACATAACACACACAGACACACTATCACACTCAACATAACACACACAGACACATTATCACACTCAACATAACACACACAGACACACTATCACATTCAACATAACACACACAGACA
Organism: Salvelinus namaycush; assembly: GCF_016432855.1. Taxonomy (NCBI): domain Eukaryota; kingdom Metazoa; phylum Chordata; class Actinopteri; order Salmoniformes; family Salmonidae; genus Salvelinus; species Salvelinus namaycush. Next base: position 44,445 of record NW_024058381.1, on the reverse strand, counting down.
CACTATCACACTCAACACACACAGACACACTATCACACTCAGCATAACACACACAGACACACTATCACACTCAACATAACACACACAGACACACTATCACACTCAGCATAACACACACAGACACACTATCACACTCAACATAACACACACAGACACACTATCACACTCAACACACACAGACACACTATCACACTCAACATAACACACACAGACACACTATCACACTCAACATAACACACACAGACACATTATCACACTCAACATAACACACACAGACACACTATCACACTCAACACACACAGACACACTATCACACTCAACATAACACACACAGACACATTATCACACTCAACATAACACACACAGACACATTATCACACTCAACACACACAGACACACTATCACACTCAGCATAACACACACAGACATATTATCACACTCAACATAACACACACAGACACACTATCACACTCAGCATAACACACACAGACACACTATCACACTCAACATAACACACACAGACACACTATCACACTCAACATAACACACACAGACACACTATCACACTCAACATAACACACACAGACACACTATCACACTCAACATAACACACACAGACACAATATCACACTCAGCATAACACACACAGACACACTATCACACTCAGCATAACACACACAGACACACTATCACACTCAACATAACACACACAGACACACTATCACACTCAACATAACACACACAGACACACTATCACACTCAACATAACACACACAGACACACTATCACACTCAACATAACACACACAGACACACTATCACACTCAACATAACACACACAGACACACTATCACACTCAACATAACACACACAGACACACTATCACACTCAACATAACACACACAGACACACTATCACACTCAACATAACACACACAGACACACTATCACACTCAACATAACACACACAGACACACTATCACACTCAACATAACACACACAGACACACTATCACACTCAACATAACACACACAGACACACTATCACACTCAACATAACACACACAGACACATTATCACACTCAGCATAACACACACAGACACACTATCACACTCAACATAACACACACAGACACACTATCACACTCAGCATAACACACACAGACACACTATCACACTCAGCATAACACACACAGACACACTATCACACTCAGCATAACACACACAGACACACTATCACACTCAACATAACACACACAGACACACTATCACACTCAACATAACACACACAGACACATTATCACACTCAACATAACACACACAGACACACTATCACACTCAACATAACACACACAGACACACTATCACACTCAACATAACACACACAGACACATTATCACACTCAACATAACACACACAGACACACTATCACATTCAACATAACACACACAGACACACTATCACACTCAACACACACAGACACACTATCACACTCAGCATAACACACACAGACACACTATCACACTCAACATAACACACACAGACACACTATCACACTCAGCATAACACACACAGACACACTATCACACTCAGCATAACACACACAGACACACTATCACACTCAACATAACACACACAGACACACTATCACACTCAACATAACACACACAGACACATTATCACACTCAACATAACACACACAGACACACTATCACACTCAGCATAACACACACAGACACACTATCACACTCAACATAACACACACAGACACATTATCACACTCAACATAACACACACAGACACACTATCACACTCAACACACACAGACACACTATCACACTCAACATAACACACACAGACACACTATCACACTCAACACACACAGACACACTATCACACTCAACATAACACACACAGACACACTATCACACTCAGCATAACACACACAGACACACTATCACACTCAACACACACAGACACACTATCACACTCAACATAACACACACAGACACACTATCACACTCAACATAACACACACAGACACACTATCACACTCAGCATAACACACACAGACACAATATCACACTCAGCATAACACACACAGACACACTATCACACTCAGCATAACACACACAGACACACTATCACACTCAACACACACAGACACACTATCACACTCAACATAACACACACAGACACACTATCACACTCAGCATAACACACACAGACACACTATCACACTCAGCATAACACACACAGACACACTATCACACTCAACACACACAGACACACTATCACACTCAACATAACACACACAGACACACTATCACACTCAGCATAACACACACAGACACACTATCACACTCAGCATAACACACACAGACACACTATCACACTCAACACACACAGACACACTATCACACTCAACATAACACACACAGACACACTATCACACTCAGCATAACACACACAGACACACTATCACACTCAGCATAACACACACAGACACACTATCACACTCAACACACACAGACACACTATCACACTCAGCATAACACACACAGACACACTATCACACTCAGCATAACACACACAGACACACTATCACACTCAACATAACACACACAGACACACTATCACACTCAGCATAACACACACAGACACACTATCACACTCAACATAACACACACAGACACACTATCACACTCAGCATAACACACACAGACACACTATCACACTCAACATAACACACACAGACACACTATCACACTCAACACACACAGACACACTATCACACTCAGCATAACACACACAGACACACTATCACACTCAACACACACAGACACACTATCACACTCAGCATAACACACACAGACACACTATCACACTCAACATAACACACACAGACACACTATCACACTCAACATAACACACACAGACACACTATCACACTCAACATAACACACACAGACACACTATCACACTCAGCATAACACACACAGACACACTATCACACTCAGCATAACACACACAGACACACTATCACACTCAACACACACAGACACACTATCACACTCAACATAACACACACAGACACACTATCACACTCAACATAACACACACAGACACACTATCACACTCAACACACACAGACACACTATCACACTCAGCATAACACACACAGACACACTATCACACTCAACATAACACACACAGACACACTATCACACTCAGCATAACACACACAGACACACTATCACACTCAACATAACACACACAGACACACTATCACACTCAACATAACACACACACACTATCACACTCAGCATAACACACACAGACACACTATCACACTCAGCATAACACACACAGACACACTATCACACTCAGCATAACACACACAGACACACTATCACCCTCAACATAACACACACAGACACACTATCACACTCAACACACACAGACACACTATCACACTCAGCATAACACACACAGACACACTATCACCCTCAACATAACACACACAGACACACTATCACACTCAACACACACAGACACACTATCACACTCAACATAACACACACAGACACACTATCACACTCAACATAACACACACAGACACACTATCACACTCAACATAACACACACAGACACACTATCACACTCAGCATAACACACACAGACACACTATCACACTCAGCATAACACACACAGACACACTATCACACTCAACACACACAGACACACTATCACACTCAACATAACACACACAGACACACTATCACACTCAACATAACACACACAGACACACTATCACACTCAACATAACACACACAGACACACTATCACACTCAGCATAACACACACAGACACACTATCACCCTCAACATAACACCTTGTTCTTCAGTTCTTAATGTGCCTGTTCTTGTCTGTCCGTGTGTCAGTGTTCTGTTACACGTCCTGTTCTTGTCTGTCCGTGTATCAGTGTTCTGTTACACGTCCTGTTCTTGTCTGTCCGTGTATCAGTGTTCTGTTACATGTCCTGTTCTTGTCTGTCCGTGTATCAGTGTTCTGTTACACGTCCTGTTCTTGTCTGTCCGTGTATCAGTGTTCTGTTACATGTCCTGTTCTTGTCTGTCCGTGTATCAGTGTTCTGTTACACGTCCTGTTCTCGTCTGTCCGTGTATCAGTGTTCTGTTACATGTCCTGTTCTTGTCTGTCCGTGTATCAGTGTTCTGTTACACGTCCTGTTCTTGTCTGTCCGTGTATCAGTGTTCTGTTACATGTCCTGTTCTTGTCTGTCCGTGTATCAGTGTTCTGTTACATGTCCTGTTCTTGTCTGTCCGTGTATCAGTGTTCTGTTACACGTCCTGTTCTTGTCTGTCCGTGTATCAGTGTTCTGTTACATGTCCTGTTCTTGTCTGTCCGTGTATCAGTGTTCTGTTACATGTCCTGTTCTCGTCTGTCCGTGTATCAGTGTTCTGTTACATGTCCTGTTCTTGTCTGTCCGTGTATCAGTGTTCTGTTACATGTCCTGTTCTTGTCTGTCCGTGTATCAGTGTTCTGTTACACGTCCTGTTCTTGTCTGTCCGTGTATCAGTGTTCTGTTACATGTCCTGTTCTTGTCTGTCCGTGTATCAGTGTTCTGTTACATGTCCTGTTCTTGTCTGTCCGTGTATCAGTGTTCTGTTACATGTCCTGTTCTTGTCTGTCCGTGTATCAGTGTTCTGTTACATGTCCTGTTCTTGTCTGTCCGTGTATCAGTGTTCTGTTACACGTCCTGTGATTTTATCTGGAGCCCAGGAAGAATAGCTGCGTCTTCAGTGAAACCTAACGGGTATCTGAATGAACTAATGAGACAGGAAGCTGGCGGGGGGCAGCTATTAACTAAGCTTTATATTGCTGTGAATATGACTCTCAAAACGCTGGGTGTAGAGAGGTTAACTGGAATCATGCTGATGAAAACCCAGCGCTCAGTCTCAAATAGCACCCTCTTCCCTATGTAGTGCACTACTTTTGTGCCCATTGGGCTCTATTCAAAGTTAGGGCACTATATAGGCGATAGGGTTCCATTTGGGATGCACTGGCTGTGTGAGGATCCATTTTAATATGTGAAAACTATATATAATTTGGGGATTCTAGATCTGGTAATGAGTTACCAGATCCTCAACATGGACTAGTCTGGTAATACCAGCTCCTCAACATTAACTAGTCTGGTAACACCAGCTCCTCAACATGAACTAGTCTGGTAATACCAGCTCCTCAACATTAACTAGTCTGGTAATACCAGCTCCTCAACATTAACTAGTCTGGTAACACCAGCTCCTCAACATTAACTATTCTGGTAATACCAGCTCCTCAACATGAACTAGTCTGGTAATACCACCTCCTCAACATTAACTAGTCTGGTAATACCAGCTCCTCAACATTAACTAGTCTGGTAATACCAGCTCCTCAACATTAACTAGTCTGGTAACACCAGCTCCTCAACATTAACTAGTCTGGTAATACCAGCTCCTCAACATTAACTAGTCTGGTAATACCAGCTCCTCAACATGAACTAGTCTGGTAATACCAGCTCCTCAACATTAACTAGTCTGGTAACACCACTTCCTCAACATTAACTAGTCTGGTAACACCAGCTCCTCAACATTAACTAGTCTGGTAACACCAGCTCCTCAACATGAACTAGTCTGGTAATACCAGCTCCTCAACATTAACGAGTCTGGTAATACCAGCTCCTCAACATTAACTAGTCTGGTAACACCAGCTCCTCAACATGAACTAGTCTGGTAATACCAGCTCCTCAACATTAACTAGTCTGGTAATACCAGCTCCTCAACATTAACTAGTCTGGTAATACCAGCTCCTCAACATTAACTAGTCTGGTAACACCAGCTCCTCAACATGAACTAGTCTGGTAATACCACCTCCTCAAGATGAACTAGTCTGGTAACACCAGCTCCTCAACATGAACTAGTCTGGTAATACCAGCTCCTCAACATTAACTAGTCTGGTAACACCAGCTCCTCAACATTAACTAGTCTGGTAATACCAGCTCCTCATCATTAACTAGTCTGTTAATACCAGCTCCTCAACATTAACTAGTCTGGTAATACCACCTCCTCAACATTAACTAGTCTGGGAATACCAGCTCCTCAACATGGACTAGTCTGGTAATACCAGCTCCTCAACATGGACTAGTCTGGTAATACCAGCTCCTCAACATTAACTAGTCTGGTCATACCACCTCCTCAACATGAACTAGTCTGGTAATACCAGCTCCTCATCATGGACTAGTCTGTTAATACCAGCTCCTCAACATTAACTAGTCTGGTAACACCAGCTCCTCAACATTAACTAGTCTGGTCATACCACCTCCTCAAGATGAACTAGTCTGGTAATACCAGCTCCTCAACATTAACAAGTCTGGTAATACCACCTCCTCAACATTAACTAGTCTGGTAATACCAGCTCCTCAACATTAACTAGTCTGGTAATACCAGCTCCTCAACATTAACTAGTCTGGTAATACCAGCTCCTCAACATTAACTAGTCTGGTAATACCACCTCCTCAACATTAACTAGTCTGGTAACACCAGCTCCTCAACATTAACTAGTCTGGTCATACCACCTCCTCAAGATGAACTAGTCTGGTAATACCAGCTCCTCAACATTAACAAGTCTGGTAATACCACCTCCTCAACATTAACTAGTCTGGTAATACCAGCTCCTCAACATTAACTAGTCTGGTAATACCAGCTCCTCAACATTAACTAGTCTGGTAATACCAGCTCCTCAACATTAACTAGTCTGGTAATACCAGCTCCTCAACATTAACTAGTCTGGTAATACCAGCTCCTCAACATGAACTAGTCTGGTAATACCACCTCCTCAACATTAACTAGTCTGGTAATACCACCTCCTCAACCTTAACTAGTCTGGTAACACCACTTCCTCAACATTAACTAGTCTGGTAATACCAGCTCCTCAACATGGACTAGTCTGGTAATACCACCTCCTCAACATTAACTAGTCTGGAAATACCAGCTCCTCAACATTAACTAGTCTGGTAATACCACCTCCTCAACATTAACTAGTCTGGTAACACCACTTCCTCAACATTAACTAGTCTGGTAATACCAGCTCCTCAACATTAACTAGTCTGGTAATACCAGCTCCTCAACATTAACTAGTCTGGTAATACCACCTCCTCAACATTAACTAGTCTGGTAATACCAGCTCCTCAACATTAACTAGTCTGGTAATACCACCTCCTCAACATGAACTAGTCTGGTAATACCACCTCCTCAACATTAACTAGTCTGGTAATACCACCTCCTCAACATGAACTAGTCTGGTAATACCAGCTCCTCAACATGAACTAGTCTGGTAATACCAGCTCCTCAACATTAACTAGGCTGGTAATATAAAGCTATAGTTGAATTGTTCTGTATATTAGTGGTTGATATTATATTGACACATGTAGGACACATTTAATTAGCCACTGACTTGTTTGTCTGGTTAGTTTCTCCACTTTACTTTCCCACCTCATCTCATCAATCCTGTACAAACTTAGCTTGACATTTCACTCAGGGAGTAGGACAAGTGGTTGGTTGGTGCCCTTGACTTTCCCCTGGTCTCCCTTCTCTCCCTTCTCCCCTTCTTTCCCTTCTCCCCTTCTCTCCCTTCTCCCCTTCTCCCCTTCTCTCCCTTCTCTCCCTTCTCCCCTTCTCTCCCTTCTCTCCCTTCTCCCCTTCTCCCCTTTTCTCCCTTCTCCCCTTCTCTCCCTTCTCCCCTTCTCTCCCTTCTCTCCCTTCTCTCCCTTCTCCCGTTCTCTCCCTTCTTCCCTTCTCTCCCTTCTCTCCCTTCTCCCCTTCTCTCCCTTCTCCCCTTCTCCCCTTTTCTCCCTTCTCCCCTTTTCTCCCTTCTCCCCTTCTCTCCCTTCTCCCCTTCTCTCCCTTCTATCCCTTCTCCCCTTCTCTCCCTTCTCCCCTTCTCTCCCTTCTCTCCCCTTCTCTCCCTTCTCCCCTTCTCTCCATTCTCTCCCTTCTCTCCCTTCTCCCCTTCTCTCCCTTCTCTCCTCCTCTCCCTTCTCCCCTTCTCTCCCTTCTCCCCTTCTCTCCCTTCTCCCCTTCTCTCCCTTCTCCCCTTCTCCCCTTCTCTCCCTTCTCTCCTTTCTCTCCCCTTCTCTCCCTTCTCCCCTTCTCTCCCTTCTCTCCCTTCTCCCCTTCTCTCCCTTCTCTCCCTTCTCCCCTTCTCCCCTTTTCTCCCTTCTCCCCTTTTCTCCCTTCTCCCCTTCTCTCCCTTCTCCCCTTCTCTCCCTTCTCTCCCTTCTCCCCTTCTCTCCCTTCTCCCCTTCTCTCCCTTCTCTCCCTTCTCCCCTTCTCTCCCTTCTCTCCCCTTCTCTCCCTTCTCCCCTTCTCTCCCTTCTCTCCCTTCTCCCCTTCTCTCCCTTCTCTCCTTCTCTCCCTTCTCCCCTTCTCTCCCTTCTCCCCTTCTCTCCCTTCTCCCCTTCTCCCCTTCTCTCCCTTCTCCCCTTCTCTCCCTTCTCTCCCTTCTCCCCTTCTCTCCCTTCTCCCCTTCTCCCCTTCTCTCCCTTCTCCCCTTCTCTCCCTTCTCTCCCTTCTCCCCTTCTCTCCCTTCTCCCCTTCTCCCCTTCTCTCCCTTCTCCCATTCTCTCCCTTCTCCCCTTCTCTCCCTTCTCTCCCTTCTCCCCTTCTCTCCCTTCTCTCCCCTCTCTCCCTTCTCCTTCTCCCCTTCTCTCCCTTCTCCCCTCCTCTCCCTTCTCCCCTTCTCTCCCTTCTCTCCCTTCTCTCCCTTCTCCCCTTCTCTCCCCTTCTCTCCCTTCTCCCCTTCTCTCTCTTCTCTCCCCTTCTCTCCCTTCTCCCCTTCTCTCCATTCTCCCCTCCTATCCCTTCTCCCCTTCTCTCCCCTTCTCTCCCCTTCTCTCCCCTTCTCTCCTTCTCTCCCTTCTCTCCCTTCTCCCCTTCTCCCCCTTTTCTCTCTTCTCCCCTTCTCTCCCTTCTCCCCCTTCTCCCCTTCTCTCCCCTTCTCTCCCTTCTCCCCTTCTCTCCCTTCTCTCCCTTCTCCCCTTCTCTCCCTTCTCCCCTTCTCCCCTTCTCTCCCTTCTGTCCCTTCTCTCCCTTCTCCCCTTCTCTCCCTTCTCTCCCTTCTCTCCCTTCTCCCCTTCTCTCCCTTCTCCCCTTCTCTCCCTTCTCCCCTTCTCTCCCTTCTCTCCCTTCTCCCTTCTCCCCTTCTCTCCCTTCTCCCCTTCTCTCCCTTCTCCCCTTCTCTCCTTCTCTCCCTTCTCCCCTTCTCTCCCTTCTCCCCTTCTCTCATTTATGATGTCATAAAGGCTAATTATGATCCACTAGCGTTACTTTAACTGCCTTGATATAATGATGTCACGACCATCCGATAAATAGACAACCTGAAAGGGCCAGACTGGGATTCAGATCATCCAAGTACACATCAAGAACTGCAAAGACCATTGATTTGAACCCAGATCACAGATTGTAGCTTTAATATAGGTCCAATTCCCTATGATGTCTGCAGAGGTGATCTTTAGACAAGGACTCAGGCTAAGTGGAGGGGGAGGAGGGGGGGGGGGGTGACTGGTGTTGGGCTGAAAGACATAAATCCCAGATTGTAGCTTTAATTTAAATGTCCAATCCCCTGTAATATATGGTGTGCTGCTCTCTACACAAGGACTAAGGAGTCAGTCAGTCAGAACATTAGGAACGGAGGGAGAAAGGAGGGAGGCAGAGAGAAAGAAAGGGGAGAAATGGAGAGAAAAAGAAGAGAGATCTTGAAATAGAAGGATATGAAAGAAAAAGAGAAACAGAGAAATGGGAGGGAGAAAACAGCCAGAGAACAGAGAGAACTCATTGTGTCTGCTGCTGCAACCCATTCATGTGAGATTTATCCGAACCTCAACCCCGTATCCGGGATCACCCCCCACCCCCCCACACTGATTAGCATCGCTAGCATAGCGTCACAATTAAATAGTAGCATCTAAATATCATTAAATCACAAGTCCAAGACACCAAATGAAAGATACAGATCTTGTGAATAAAGCCACCATTTCAGATTTTTTAAATGTTTTACAGGGAAGACAAAATATGTAAATCTATTAGCTAACCACGTTAGCAAAAGACACCATTTTTCTTTGTCCACCATTTTTTCTCTCCACCAGTAGCTATCACCAATTCGGCCAAATAAAGATATTGATAGCCACTAACCAAGAAAAAACCTCATCAGATGACAGTCTGATAACATATTTATTGTATAGGATAGGTTTTGTTAGAAAAATGTGCATATTTCAGGTATAAATCATAGTTTACAATTGCACCCACCATCACAACTCGACTAGAATTACTATAGAGAGCAACGTGTATTACCAATTTACTCATCATAAAACATTTCATAAAAATAGACAAAGCATAGCAATGGAAAGACACAGATCTTGTGAATTCAGACAATATTTCAGATTTTCTAAGCGTTTTACAGCGAAAACACAATAAATCGTTATATTAGCATACCACATGTGCAAACGTTACCCCAGCATGAATTGAAGGCAAAGGGAGCGATAACGTTATCAACACCAAAATATATTAATTTTTTCACTAACCTTCTCAGAATTCTTCCGATGACACTCCTGTAACATCATATTACAACATACATATAGAGTTTGTTCGAAAATGTGCATATTTAGCCATAAAAAAACGTGGTTATACAATGAAAATAGTAGCAAAACAAGCCTGAAAATTTCGGGCGCCATCTTTCAGAGTGATCTAGTTTAATCAATAGCTAATCATATACTTGACTAAAAAATACAGGGTTGACAGGAATCGAAAGACAAATTAGTTCTTAATGCAATCGCTGAATTACATTTCTAAAATTATCCTTACTGTGCAATACAGGGTTCGCCAAGCGAAGCTATACCAAACAAAATGGCGGAATATGCGTTTAAAATTTTTCGACAGAACAACGATTTATCATATTAAATATTTCTTACTATGAGGTGATCTTCCATCAGAATCTTGGGCAATGTATCCTTTCTTGGGTCTAATCGTCTTTTGGTCGAAAGATGTCCTCTTGTCCGTCGAAATGCCCACTAACGTTCGACCGGTACTGGAAACGTGCCCATCGCTTCAAAGTGCACCACAAAGAAATGCCTCAAAATCGCACTAAACGGATATAAATTGCTATAAAACGGTTTAAATTAACTACCTTATGATGTTTTTAACACCTATAACGAGTAAAAACATGACCGGCGATATATAAGTGGCTAAACCAAAGCTTGGAAAGAGAGGAGGTCCAACGTCCATCGTGCGTCAGGCGCAGGGAGCAAAAGGACGGTACATCCGGTCTTTGCCGTTTTATACAGGCACTGATTGCGCAATCGACTCCATTCAAATTGTCACCACTTACTGACATCTAGAGGAAGGCGTGGGCAGTGTTTGTATCCTCATAGGATTTACAGGGACTTTAAAACTGACCTGGAACCAGAGGCCAAGATTTCTGAAATCTCACTCACAGGGAGGAAAAGTGCTGTAGAATGAGTTCTGTACCACTCAGAGACATAATTCAAACGGCTATAGAAACTAGAGAGTGTTTTCTATCCAATAATAACAATAATATGCATATTGTACGAGCAAGAATTGAGTACTAGGCAGTTTAATCTGGAGAGCAAATTATGCTAATGCGAAACAGCACCCCCTATAGTGGCAAGAAGTTAGGAACGGAGGGAGAAAGGAGGGAGGCAGAGAGAAAGAAAGGGGAGAAATGGAGAGAAAAAGAAGAGAGATCTTGAAATAGAAGGATATGAAAGAAAAAGAGAAACAGAGAAATGAGAGGGAGAAAACAGCCAGAGAACAGAGAGAACTCATTGTGTCTGCTGCTGCAACCCATTCATGTGAGATTTATCCCATTAGTATCAGGCT
>NW_024058381.1:0-27500 GCF_016432855.1 Salvelinus namaycush | reverse complement strand
AGAAGAGTGAGAGACATAAATATTATTTTAAAAACCAGATCTTGTGATATAGGCTGATATTTTACAGCAGAAACTTTACCAGCCCTGTTATGACTTCAGCATACATGGAACACATGAACTACACCACTCTGCATGCTAATACGAAAGAAGGTGCGTGCGCGTGCGCGTGTGTGTGTGTGTGCGTGTGTGTGTGTGCGTGTGCGTGTGCGTGTGTGTGTGTGTTTGTTCATAAAGACCAGTGAGTAAGAGGTGTATATATTGAATATGTCCCTCCGGTAATCCTCCAGTAACTGAATAGTTAGGTCATTGAGAGCCCCTCACGTGAAACATTCAGCTTGTGAAATCAAAACACCTTCAGTCTAACTAACAGGACGACAAGTCTCAATTTAACTTTGTTTACGTCCCGAATGGCACCCTATTCCCTATCTAGTACACTACTTTCACCAGAGCCCTATTCCCTATCTAGTACACTACTTTCACCAGAGCCCCATTCCCTATCTAGTACACTACTTTCACCAGAGCCCTATTCCCTATCTAGTACACTACTTTCACCAGAGCCCCATTCCCTATCTAGTACACTACTTTCACCAGAGCCCTATTCCCTATCTAGTACACTACTTTCACCAGAGCCCTATTCCCTATCTAGTACACTACTTTCACCAAGCCCTATTCCCTATCTAGTACACTACTTTCACCAGAGCCCTATTCCCTATCTAGTACACTACTTTCACCAGAGCCCCATTCCCTATCTAGTACACTACTTTCACCAAAGCCCTATTCCCTATCTAGTACACTACTTTCACCAGAGCCCTATTCCCTATCTAGTACACTACTTTCACCAAAGCCCTATTCCCTATCTAGTACACTACTTTCACCAGAGCCCTATTCCCTATCTAGTACACTACTTTCACCAGAGCCCTATTCCCTATCTAGTACACTACTTTCACCAGAGCCCCATTCCCTATCTAGTACACTACTTTCACCAGAGCCCTATTCCCTATCTAGTACACTACTTTCACCAGAGCCCTATTCCCTATCTAGTACACTACTTTCACCAAGCCCTATTCCCTATCTAGTACACTACTTTCACCAAGCCCTATTCCCTATCTAGTACACTACTTTCACCAGAGCCCTATTCCCTATCTAGTACACTACTTTCACCAGAGCCCCATTCCCTATCTAGTACACTACTTTCACCAAAGCCCTATTCCCTATCTAGTACACTACTTTCACCAGAGCCCTATTCCCTATCTAGTACACTACTTTCACCAGAGCCCCATTCCCTATCTAGTACACTACTTTCACCAAAGCCCTATTCCCTATCTAGTACACTACTTTCACCAAAGCCCTATTCCCTATCTAGTACACTACTTTCACCAGAGCCCTATTCCCTATCTAGTACACTACTTTCACCAGAGCCCCATTCCCTATCTAGTAAACTACTTTCACCAAAGCCCTATTCCCTATCTAGTACACTACTTTCACCAAAACCCTATTCCCTATCTAGTACACTACTTTCACCAGAGCCCTATTCCCTATCTAGTACACTACTTTCACCAAAGCCCTATTCCCTATCTAGTACACTACTTTCACCAAGCCCTATTCCCTATCTAGTACACTACTTTCACCAAGCCCTATTCCCTATCTAGTACACTACTTTCACCAGAGCCCTATTCCCTATCTAGTACACTACTTTCACCAAAGCCCTATTCCCTATCTAGTACACTACTTTCACCAAGCCCTATTCCCTATCTAGTACACTACTTTCACCAGAGCCCTATTCCCTATCTAGTACACTACTTTCACCAGAGCCCCATTCCCTATCTAGTACACTACTTTCACCAGAGCCCTATTCCCTATCTAGTACACTACTTTCACCAGAGCCCTATTCCCTATCTAGTACACTACTTTCACCAGAGCCCTATTCCCTATCTAGTACACTACTTTCACCAAAGCCCTATTCCCTATCTAGTACACTACTTTCACCAAGCCCTATTCCCTATCTAGTACACTACTTTCACCAGAGCCCTATTCCCTATCTAGTACACTACTTTCACCAGAGCCCCATTCCCTATCTAGTACACTACTTTCACCAGAGCCCTATTCCCTATCTAGTACACTACTTTCACCAGAGCCCTATTCCCTATCTAGTACACTACTTTCACCAGAGCCCTATTCCCTATTTAGTACACTACTTTCACCAGGCTCTGAGTACGCTATTTAGGGAATAGGGTGTCATTGGGACATAGTGTTATTCCTGGTTATGTTATTCATCTTGGTTTTATATTGTCGTCCACTTCTTTTCCAGAGCGAGAGACTCCACTTGAGTGTGTCCTTGATTACACCTGCTGTGGCTTGTTACAACTACAGGGTGTATTAAAAGTAATGTGTAAGCCGCGGAACGGTTTGAGGGTGTGTGTGTGTGCACATGTGCACCGATGTGTGTGTGTGTGTGTGTGCACGCGTACACATGCATATCTGTGTGTGATTGTGTTTTTCATACAGCGTTTTAAACCAGTATGCTCCCATAGAATCACTCCTCTGCCCTGTCTAGCAGTAGGTAATTAATGTTTCATACAGCGTTTTAAACCAGTATCCTCCTTTAGAATCACTCCTCTGCTCTGTCTAGCAGTAGGTGATTAATGTTTCATACAGCGTGTTAAACCAGTATCCTCCTATAGAATCACTCCTCTGCTCTGTCTAGCAGTAGGTAATTAATGTTTCATACAGCGTGTTAAACCAGTATCCTCCTATAGAATCACTCCTCTGCCCTGTCTAGCAGTAGGTAATTAATGTTTCATACAGCGTTTTAAACCAGTATGCTCCCATAGAATCACTCCTCTGCCCTGTCTAGCAGTAGGTAATTAATGTTTCATACAGCGTTTTAAACCAGTATGCTCCCATAGAATCAATCCTCTGCTCTGTCTAGCAGTAGGTAATTAATGTTTCATACAGCGTTTTAAACCAGTATGCTCCTATAGAATCACTCCTCTGCTCTGTTTAGCAGTAGGTGATTAATGTTTCATACAGCGTTTTAAACCAGTATCCTCCTATAGAATCACTCCTCTGCTCTGTCTAGCAGTAGGTAATTAATGTTTCATACAGCGTTTTAAACCAGTATCCTCCCATAGAATCACTCCTCTGCTCTGTCTAGCAGTAGGTAATTAATGTTTCATACAGCGTGTTAAACCAGTATCCTCCTATAGAATCACTCCTCTGCTCTGTTTAGCAGTAGGTGATTAATGTTTCATACAGCGTTTTAAACCAGTATCCTCCTATAGAATCACTCCTCTGCTCTGTTTAGCAGTAGGTGATTAATGTTTCATACAGCGTTTTAAACCAGTATCCTCCTATAGAATCACTCCTCTGCTCTGTCTAGCAGTAGGTAATTAATGTTTCATACAGCGTTTTAAACCAGTATCCTCCTATAGAATCACTCCTCTGCTCTGTCTAGCAGTAGGTGATTCATGTTTCATACAGCGTTTTAAACCAGTATCCTCCTATAGAATCACTCCTCTGCCCTGTCTAGCAGTAGGTGATTCATGTTTCATACAGCGTTTTAAACCAGTATCCTCCTATAGAATCACTCCTCTGCTCTGTCTAGCAGTAGGTGATTAATGTTTCATACAGCGTGTTAAACCAGTATCCTCCTATAGAATCACTCCTCTGCTCTGTCTAGCAGTAGGTGATTAATGTTTCATACAGCGTGTTAAACCAGTATCCTCCTATAGAATCACTCCTCTGCTCTGTCTAGCAGTAGGTGATTAATGTTTCATACAGCGTTTTAAACCAGTATCCTCCTATAGAATCACTCCTCTGCCCTGTCTAGCAGTAGGTGATTCATGTTTCATACAGCGTTTTAAACCAGTATCCTCCTATAGAATCACTCCTCTGCTCTGTCTAGCAGTAGGTGATTAATGTTTCATACAGCGTGTTAAACCATTATCCTCCTATAGAATCACTCCTCTGCTCTGTCTAGCAGTAGGTGATTAATGTTTCATACAGCGTGTTAAACCAGTATCCTCCTATAGAATCACTCCTCTGCTCTGTCTAGCAGTAGGTGATTAATGTTTCATACAGCGTTTTAAACCAGTATCCTCCTATAGAATCACTCCTCTGCTCTGTCTAGCAGTAGGTGATTAATGTTTCATACAGCGTGTTAAACCAGTATCCTCCTATAGAATCACTCCTCTGCTCTGTCTAGCAGTAGGTGATTAATGTTTCATACAGCGTTTTAAACCAGTATCCTCCTATAGAATCACTCCTCTGCTCTGTCTAGCAGTAGGTGATTAATGTTTCATACAGCGTGTTAAACCAGTATCCTCCTATAGAATCACTCCTCTGCCCTGTCTAGCAGTAGGTGATTAATGTTTCATACAGCGTGTTAAACCAGTATCCTCCTATAGAATCACTCCTCTGCCCTGTCTAGCAGTAGGTGATTAATGTTTCATACAGCGTGTTAAACCAGTATCCTCCTATAGAATCACTCCTCTGCTCTGTCTAGCAGTAGGTGATTCATGTTTCATACAGCGTGTTAAACCAGTATCCTCCTATAGAATCACTCCTCTGCTCTGTCTAGCAGTAGGTGATTAATGTTTCATACAGCGTGTTAAACCAGTATCCTCCTTGTCACTCCCTGATCTATTTCACCTGTCATTGTGCTTGTCTCCAACCCCCTCCAGTTGTCGCCCATCTTCCCCATTATCTCCAGTGTATTTATACCTGTGTTTTCTGTCTGTATGTTGCCAGTTTGTCTTGTTTGTTTAAGCCCACCAGCCTTTTGTCTCAGCTCCTGTTTCCCTAGTCTCTCTTTTTCTCGTCCTCCTGGTTTTTGACCTTTGCCTGTCCTGACCCTGTTACCGCTGGCCTGACCACTGCCTGTCCCTGACCCTGTTACCGCTGGCCTGACCACTGCCTGTCCTGACCCTGTTACCGCTGGCCTGACCACTGCCTGTCCCTGACCCTGTTACCGCTGGCCTGACCACTGCCTGTCCTGACCCTGTTACCGCTGGCCTGACCACTGCCTGTCCCTGACCCTGTTACCGCTGGCCTGACCACTGCCTGTCCTGACCCTGTTACCGCTGGCCTGACCACTGCCTGTCCTGACCCTGTTACCGCTGGCCTGACCACTGCCTGTCCTGACCCTGTTACCGCTGGCCTGACCACTGCCTGTCCTGACCCTGTTGCCGCTGGCCTGACCACTGCCTGTCCTGACCCTGTTACCGCTGGCCTGACCACTGCCTGTCCCTGACCCTGTTACCGCTGGCCTGACCACTGCCTGTCCCTGACCCTGTTACCGCTGGCCTGACCACTGCCTGTCCCTGACCCTGTTACCGCTGGCCTGACCACTGCCTGTCCCTGACCCTGTTACCGCTGGCCTGACCACTGCCTGTCCCTGACCCTGTTACCGCTCGCCTGACCACTGCCTGTCCCTGACCCTGTTACCGCTGGCCTGACCACTGCCTGTCCCTGACCCTGTTACCGCTGGCCTGACCACTGCCTGTCCCTGACCCTGTTACCGCTGGCCTGACCACTGCCTGTCCTGACCCTGTTACCGCTGGCCTGACCACTGCCTGTCCCTGACCCTGTTACCGCTGGCCTGACCACTGCCTGTCCCTGACCCTGTTACCGCTCGCCTGACCACTGCCTGTCCCTGACCCTGTTACCGCTGGCCTGACCACTGCCTGTCCCTGACCCTGTTACCGCTCGCCTGACCACTGCCTGTCCTGACCCTGTTACCGCTGGCCTGACCACTGCCTGTCCCTGACCCTGTTGCCGCTGGCCTGACCACTGCCTGTCCCTGACCCTGTTACCGCTGGCCTGACCACTGCCTGTCCCTGACCCTGTTACCGCTCGCCTGACCACTGCCTGTCCCTGACCCTGGGCCTGCCTGCCCTCCTGTACCTTTGCCTCTGCTCTGCATTATCGACCCCTGCCTGCCTTGACCGGTCGTTTGCTTGCTCCTGTGGTTACAATAAACATTGTTACTTCACACAGTCTGCACTTGGGTCTTACCTTGATTCCTGATAGTACAAGCTGCCATGATTGACCCAGCAGACTTGGACCAGCTCCGCAATGCCATCTCCTCCCAAGGAACCCTCATTGGTAGACACGAGGAGATGCTTCATGGTCTGATGGAAAGGGTCCAGGATGTGGGCGAACATCACCACCTAGCATTGGACGCTTTGCGGGAGCAATTTCGTGGGTTGCCTACCAGGCAGCCTACCATGACGGTAACCTCCCAGCCCCTCTCTAACCCGGCTGGTAGCAGCAACGTCTCCCCGGTTTCCCGGGAACCCCACTTACCTCCCCCGGAGCACTACGATAGAGATTCCAGAACCTGCCGGGCCATTCTCTCCCAGTGCTCCCTCGTTTTCGAGCTGCAGCCTTCTTCATTCCCCTCGGACCGCTCGAAGATTGTGTACATTATTAAGTTACTCCAGCTTCGGCAGGGCTCCCTCAGTGTGGATTTCCGCACCCTGGCCGTGGAGGGTACCTGGAATCCGGAAGCGCTGTTCGACACGTTCCTGCACGGATTATCGGCGGGGTTTAAGGACTAGCTTGCAGCCCGAGAACTAGGAGGGAGAAGAGGTCTGATTGCAGTCCCAATTGCTCACTCAAGGATCCCACCTTGCATCTGATGAACTCCGTAAATCCCCGATAGGATCCGAACTTACCCGATTTTCTCCAAGAGCCTCCGAAGACTGCCGAGTTAGGCTGCCTCCAGCCGATCTTGCACGCCGATTGAACACCCAGAGTTGTCTATATTGCGGTACTGTCGGTAGTGATGTGTCTGCCTGTCCCTTCAAGAGACCCAACTCAATCGTTGGAGTGAGAACTCTGGTGGGTCTTAAAGATAATTGTTCTTCTCCACTTACTTACCCCCCTCTCCATGCCACCCCTGCTGTGGGGCAACCAAGTCCAAGTCTCTCCAGGTACTCATCGACTCGGGGGCCGATGTGAGTCTCATGGGCGTTACCCTGGCGTCCGAGCTGGGCATCCCCACTAAACCCCTCTCCATTCTCATGGGTTTTAGAGCATTGGACGGGCGCTCTATAGGTCAGGTCACCCACCAGACCACCCTTGTCAACCTACGAGTGTCGAGGAACCAAAGCGAGACGATCCGATTCCTGATGGTTGAGTCTCCGCATGTTCCCGTGATATTGGGATTCTCTTGGCTCCAGCGACACAATCCCTCTATTGACTGGTCTACTGGTGCCATCGTGGGCTGGAACCTGTCCTGCCAAACTCACTGCCTGAAATCAGCTCTGCCTGCCCCGGACCTCTCCGCCTGCTCCGCAGAGTACCAGGACCTCCGGGAGCGGTTCAGTAAGGCCCGGGCCACTTCGCTTCCGCAGCATCGACCGGTACCCAAGAAGGTCAAGCCTCAGGCGCTGGCACGCCGCTATAATGCCGCGGCTACTACCCCGGAAGACGAGACCTTTCCCCCCCATTCCACGATCATTAGCCCCTCTGCTGTTCGTCCTCTGTCGCCTCGTACCCTCTGTATGTTTCCTACCTTTTCTCTGTCTAAAGTTAAAATGATGTCTGACTGCCCCTTTTGTCCTGTTTCCAGTGTCCTGTAGAACCACTCTGTCTAGCAGTAGGGGATTAATGGAGGTGTGGGAAACAGTCAAACTAAGGATTCATTTTGGAACTGACAACTTTTTATGTGTAGCCTTTAAATGACTAATTAACAAATTAAATTGGGTGGCATGTAGCCTAGTGGTTAGAGCGTTGGGCCAGTAAACGAAAGGTCAAATTCCCGAGCTGACAAGGTAAAAATGTGTCCTTCTGCCTCTGAACAAGGCAGTTAACCCACTGTTCCCCAGTAGGCCGTCATTGTAAAAAAGAATTTGTTCTTAACTGACTTGCCTAGTTAAAAGTTAAACAAAAAAATGTGATGTAATTACTAGGTGCCTTGGAATGTGTCCTAAATGGTATTATATTCCCTATGTAGTGCACTACTTTTGACCAGAGCCCTATGTGCCCTGTTCAACAGTAGTGCTCTACATAGGGAATAGGGTCCAATTTCCTCCAGAAAGCAGTAAGTGCATTATGTATTACAGAATAGGCTGCTTCCTATTACATTGGTAATTACTGAGAGTGAGAAAGGGGGAGTGTGTGTGTGTGTGTGTGTGCGCGCCTGTGTGTGTGTGTGCGTGCGTGCAATGACTGGGGATAAGAGTATGGGCCTGAAGGGGGTACGAGGGAGAACAGGGAGGATAGGAGCAGTGGGGTTGAAGGGGGTACGAGGGAGAACAGGGAGGATAGGAGCAGTGGGGTTGAAGGGGGTATGAGGGAGAACAGGGAGGATAGGAGCAGTGGGGTTGAAGGGGGTACGAGGGAGAACAGGGAGGATAGGAGCAGTGGGGTTGAAGGGGGTACGAGGGAGAACAGGGAGGATAGGAGCAGTGGGGTTGAAGGGGGTACGAGGGAGAACAGGGAGGATAGGAGCAGTGGGGTTGAAGGGGGTACGAGGGAGAACAGGGAGGATAGGAGCAGTGGGGTTGAAGGGGGTATGAGGGAGAACAGGGAGGATAGGAGCAGTGGGGTTGAAGGGGGTACGAGGGAGAACAGGGAGGATAGGAGCAGTGGGGTTGAAGGGGGTATGAGGGAGAACAGGGAGGATAGGAGCAGTGGGGATGAAGGGGGTACGAGGGAGAACAGGGAGGATAGGAGCAGTGGGGTTGAAGGGGGTATGAGGGAGAACAGGGAGGATAGGAGCAGTGGGGTTGAAGGGGGTATGAGGGAGAACAGGGAGGATAGGAGCAGTGGGGTTGAAGGGGGTACGAGGGAGAACAGGGAAGATAGGAGCAGTGGGGTTGAAGGGGGTACGAGGGAGAACAGGGAAGATAGGAGCAGTGGGGTTGAAGGGGGTATGAGGGAGAACAGGGAGGATAGGAGCAGTGGCGTTGAAGGGGGTACGAGGGAGAACAGGGAGGATAGGAGCAGTGGGGTTGAAGGGGGTACGAGGGAGAACAGGGAGGATAGGAGCAGTGGGGTTGAAGGGGGTACGAGGGAGAACAGGGAGGATAGGAGCAGTGGGGTTGAAGGGGGTACGAGGGAGAACAGGGAGGATAGGAGCAGTGGGGTTGAAGGGGGTACGAGGGAGAACAGGGAAGATAGGAGCAGTGGGGTTGATGGAGGTGTGGGGGAGAACAGGGAGGATAGGAGCAGTGGGGTTGAAGGGGGTGTGGGGGAGAACGGAGGAGGATTGGAAGAGTGGAGTTGATGGGGATGTGGGTAGAAGTCATGCATTTGTGAATTGAAAACATGACACCGTGGTGGGGGATTTAGTGAGCTTTCCAACAGACTGCAGCCCAAGAAAGAAAAGGAGCGGCCTTGGAGATTAAAAGAGAAGAGAACAGAGGGAAGAAAGAGAGGCAGAGTGTTTTTAATTTTTCACCAAGGGGCCTTGCAGTTCTAACTGGTACTGCATAAGTGCTGCTTAATGTGTTGGTCACGTCTCAAATGGCACCCTATTCCCTTTGTAGTGCACAATTCATAACCAGTAGTGCACTATGAAGGGAATAGGGTCCCATTTGGGACATCATTTGCCTGTAACTCAAGAAGTGGAGAGTTTATTATCAGTCAAGGTCTGAAGTACCTTAAAGTGGACCTGACAGCTTTATAACTACTTTGCAGATATAAAACAAACAGACAATCAGAATATGAGTCAAAAATATCAAATTCCCAGTTTATGCTACTAAACAAACTTGATAAGAGGTTTTAGAAATGGGTTCTATTTGACTCAGTGGTCCGTGACGTACACTAAGGCATTGGTGGCAGAATACTGTGGATGGATGCAGTTCAATGCATGATTCATATAATACATTTAATACCAACAAATTTCTTGGTTGTCACAAAAATCTTGCTATCAGGTTGTAAATCACAGCTGGCCTGGTACATTGTTTGCTTCCTCCATTCGGGATGCACTGTTCAATGACTCAATATTTTGAACAAAACAACGGACAAATGTAACTGAGGCTAAGAACGTCAATACAATCAAACAAGGCAACGATCACGAGTCAGTCACAATGTGGCAAACAGGCACATTACTTTAAGCAGCTATGCAGTTATCATTTATCAGCTAGCAAGAAAATGCAAATCGTTTTTAGCCATGCTGAACGACTTGACTGTTAGCCAGCTAGCATATCTCTTGCGTTTGTAAACTCACTCTTGCTACCTACTCCGATTTCAGAGCACTCTGAGTATGTGCCAGAGCACTCTGAGTGTGTACCAGAGCACTCTGAGTGTGTACCAGAGCACTCTGAGTGTGTACCAGAGCACTCTGAGTATGTGCCAGAGCACTCTGAGTGTGTACCAGAGCACTCTGAGTGTGTACCAGAGCACTCTGAGTGTGTGCCAGAGCACTCTGAGTGTGTACCAGAGCACTCTGAGTGTGTACCAGAGCACTCTGAGTGTGTACCAGAGCACTCTGAGTGTGTACCAGAGCACTCTGAGTGTGTGCCAGAGCACTCTGAGTGTGTACCAGAGCACTCTGAGTGTGTGTCAGAGCACTCTGAGTGTGTACCAGAGCACTCTGAGTGTGTACCAGAGCACTCTGAGTGTGTACCAGAGCACTCTGAGTGTGTGCCAGAGCACTCTGAGTGTGTACCAGGGCACTCTGAGTGTGTGTCAGAGCACTCTGAGTGTGTACCAGGGCACTCTGAGTGTGTGTCAGAGCACTCTGAGTGTGTGCCAGAGCACTCTGAGTGTGTGCCAGAGCACTCTGAGTGTGTGCCAGAGCACTCTGAGTGTGTGCCAGAGCACTCTGAGTGTGTACCAGAGCACTCTGAGTGTGTGCCAGAGCACTCTGAGTGTGTGCCAGAGCACTCTGAGTATGTGCCAGAGCACTCTGAGTGTGTGCCAGAGCACTCTGAGTGTGTGCCAGAGCACTCTGAGTGTGTACCAGGGCACTCTGAGTGTGTACCAGAGCACTCTGAGTGTGTGCCAGAGCACTCTGAGTGTGTGCCAGAGCACTCTGAGTGTGTGCCAGAGCACTCTGAGTGTGTGCCAGAGCACACAATAACTGATGGATTTCTGAACACGCAAAATCTGCTGAATATGGCCGGTGTCAGTAAACGTTGGCGGGAAAAGTAATTACAATGTTTCCAGCAGCGCGGTTAGTCGCTAACGCTCTAGATGACATTGACCAGCTCTGCTACATAGGTCAAGTAAAATGGTCCGATTGAGGTGTTCCGTCTGGAAGTAGCTAGCAAGCTAGCCAACTTTAGCCAGTTAGCTTGGATTATTGAGTGTCGTTGAGAAGAACGCTGGGATCAGCCCTACTCCTCGGCCAGAGCGTCCAGGGTCAGTAGTGCAGTGTGTGATTGGAGAGCCAAACCCTCTGGATTTATGAAAGGACAGTCTGACAACGCTCTGAAGTTACGAACGCACCCTTTGTTGTCAATCAAATGTATTTGGCGTTGATCAGGAGAGTTCCCATTCAGTTGTCAAAACGTGGGTTGGTTGGGACAGCGTGGGTTGGTTGGGAAAGCGTGGGTTGGTTGGGACAGCGTGGGTTGGTTGGGACAGCGTGGGTCGGTTGGGACAGCGTGGGTCGGTTGGGACAGCGTGGGTCGGTTGGGACAGCGTGGGTCGGTTGGGACAGCGTGGGTCGGTTGGGACAGCGTGGGTTGGTTGGGACAGCGTGGATTGGCAGGCTGCTGCAGCAGAAGGCTACTATTCCCCGTCGTTTATCGGTTCCATTTTGACGGCCAGCTAGCTGGGGTTTATCTAATGTTCCCTCGTTATATATTAGCTCATCTCGCTCTGGCTAGCATTAGTTGTTGTTCTTGTTGTTGTTAAAGTGTAACTGAGGTAGAGAACATACCTGTTCATGGTTGTTTGATCAATAGGACTGTAAAGTTCCCAAATGTAACAGGACTACTGTGGTACATTACTGCAGAAATCCTTTCAGGTGTATTTTGTGTCTTTTGGTGAATGTGTTCTAAGGATCTAAAGTCACGCTGTTGCTGCTGCCTGGAAACACACAGTCCAGTTCATAGTGAATGATGACAGGCCCTACTGCCTGGAAACACACAGTCCAGTTCAAAGTGAATGATGGCAGGCCCTACTGCCTGTAAACACACAGTCCAGTTCAATGTGAATGATGGCAGACCCTACTGCCTATAAACACACAGTCCAGTTCATAGTGAATGATGGCAGGCCCTACTGCCTGGAAACACACAGTCCAGTTCAATGTGAATGATGGCAGACCCTACTGCCTGGAAACACACAGTCCAGTTCATAGTGAATGATGGCAGGCCCTACTGCCTGGAAACACACAGTCCAGTTCATAATGAATGATGACAGGCCCTACTGTCTGTAAACACACAGTCCAGTTCATAGTGAATGATGGCAGACCCTACTGCCTGGAAACACACAGTCCAGTTCAAAGTGAATGATGGCAGGCCCTACTGCCTGTAAACACACAGTCCAGTTCATAGTGAATGATGGCAGGCCCTACTGCTTGTAAACACACAGTCCAGTTCATAGTGAATGATGGCAGGCTCTACTGCCTGTAAACACACAGTCCAGTTCAATGTGAATGATGGCAGACCCTACTGCCTGTAAACACACAGTCCAGTTCATAGTGAATGATGGCAGGCCCTACTGCCTGGAAACACACAGTCCAGTTCATAGTGAATGATGGCAGGCCCTACTGCTTGTAAACACACAGTCCAGTTCATAGCGAATGATGGCAGGCCTGCGAGGCAAATGTCTTATTTGCATATAGGCCTACTGTAGCTGTGATTGGCTATGGCGCACCGGTCTGCGTAGACTCTGGTCCTGGATGAGACAGATGTTTTTATTAGGTTTTATTTACCGCAGTGTTTATAAAATTAACCAAACGCTTGGCCGCTTTCTCACTCTATATTGCCATAAAATTTTCACAAATGTCTTCATGTACGTAATTCCCAAATGATCTATGAAGTTAGGAAAATGTGAAAATGACATATCTAAGTGATCGCTTGTAAAAAAAAACTCAAATGTGATATTCCTCCTGAGGGACAGATTAATAAGATTTCATGTTACTGGAACGTTGTCAGTTAAACTTTAAAGTTGCACTATGCAGAAATCGATCCACCATTTTCTGGATGCTAAAATTCTAAACGTTAATTTCAGTTTATGTGAAAAAACAAGCAAGAATAGTGTAGAAAATCATTTTACCATCTAAATATATTTTCCATCACCAAAAATGTTATATTTTAAGTTGTTTGAATCTGGTGTACAAAATCGAAAGTAAAAGATGCAAAAACGAAACTTAAGAACATGAAGCTAGAAATAGTGCACATAGAACAGATCTACAGCTTCTTAGACTTGCTTTCAATGAGAATGACAGATTTATAACACATTTCTATGTGAATTTGGTCGGGTCGCCTCATAGCAGCTTTAGAACACTTGTATAAGCTTTCATAGCACCTGTATGAGCCTTCACAGCACCTGTATGAGCCTTCATACACCAAACACAACGCATATGGCTATAAATGTAGTTTAGTGAATATTTAACAGGCTGATATATGCAGGCCCATGTCCCTCAGTGCCCCTCTGTTCCACATAAAGCAGTCAGTTAGGAGACAGAGCAGCGCTAATGGAAGATGATATGATATGAATCTCCCTTTGTTTGTGTGTGTGTGTGTGTGTGTGTGTGTGTGTGTGTGTGTGTGTGTGTGTGTGTGTGTGTGTGTGTGTGTGTGTGTGTGTGTGTGTGTGTGTGTGTGTGTGTGTGTGTGTGTGTGTGTGTGTGTGTGTGTGTGTGTGTGTGTGTGTGTGTGTATAATGGGAAAGATGATATGATATGAACCTGCCGGTCGCCCGCTGTCACTAAAACTAATTAACCCCATGTCCTCACTCACTCATTGATGGGGTACACACACACACAGAGACACACACACACAGAGACACACACACAGAGAGATACACACACACAGAGACACACACACAGAGAGACACACACACACAAACCGCGGCTCTGAATGCGTGTGTATGTGTGTGTACCCATGTGTGTGTGAATCCCATGGTGAAGCCACGGTTCACTGACCGCCATCGTAACAGCGATAAAACATAGTTTGTATGCTGATGACGGGAATTGATGTCCCACTCCACTCCACTCAACATAAATCAGAGATAGCATAGATATACACTAACTAGAATAGACCCGCTTCATTTAGCTCTGTAGCCTGCTAACCAGATCCAGTTTTGCCTTGATTATCTGTTCAGTTTTAAATTCTTGGTTTGCAAAGTACCAAACTCTAACTGACAGCGCTATTGGGAAGACATCATGAAGAGTCGTTGATTCATTCTCTTTGAGTGACAGTGACATTTTCAGTTAAGGATACACTGCGTTTCTGAATGATAATATACGATAACCAGCATATCTGACATTCAAAAAGTGTATTTTATGCATTTTGATTCATTCTCTTTGAGTGACAGGGACATTTTCAGTTAAGGATAACGTGCGTTTTTGATTGATAACAGACGATAACCAGCATATCTGACATTCAAAAAAAGTGTATTTTATGCATTTTGTTAAATACATCCTCATACACTGTAGAGAGCCGTTCCTAAATATCCCAGGCCATTGTCTTTGGCGTGAGCACGGCCCATTTGACACCATTCATCTGTCAGCTGCATGATATCATAGAGAACAACGAGGCCTAATAAGTTAAACCAATAATGAAGGAGACGGAGAAGCTTAACAGTCTTAAATCGTCCTCTTTAATAATCCTCTGTCTGCATCACAAATGGTGCCCTGTTCCCTTTATAGTGCAACACATTTGACCAGAGCACTTTGACCACAATGGGCCCTGGTCAAATGTAGTGTACTATGAAGGGAATAGAATGCCATTTGGAATGTCGTCCAAAATAACACCTCCCATTGTCACGTTCCTGACCTGTTTTCTCTTGTTTTGTATGTGTTTAGTTGGTCAGGACGTGAGCTGGGTGGGAATTCTATGTTGTGTGTCTAGTTTGTCTGTTTCTATGTCAGCCTAGTGTGGGTTCTCAATCAGAGGCAGATGGTAGTCGTTGTCTCTGATTGAGACTCATATATAGGAGGCTTGTTTTGTGTTGGGATTTTGTGGGTGTTTGTTACCTGTCTCTGTGTTTGTGTTCTGCACCAGATAGGTCTGTATCGGTTTTGCACATTTGTTATTTTGTAGGTTGTTTGTAGTGTTTCACTTGTGTTTGTATTAAACATGTTTAACACTAGCCGCGCTGCATTTTGGTCCTCTCCTTCACCCCTGGAAGAGAACCTTTACAGAAACACCCACCAATCCCAGACCAAGCAGCGTGGCAACGGGCAGCAGCAACAGCAGCAGCGGTGCCAGGAGGAATGGTCATGGGAGGAAATCATAAACGAAAAAGGACCCTGGGCAAAGGTGGGAGAGAATCGCCACTCTTGGGAGGAGAAGGAGGCAGCCACAGCCCAGGAGCGCTGGATTGAGGAGGCAGCACGTAAGAGAGGCTGGAAGCCCGAGAGGCTCACCCAAAAATTTCTTGGGGGGGGGCTAAAGGGGCGTTTGGCGAAGCCGGGTTGGATACCTGAGCCAACTCCCCGGGCTTACCGTGGAGTGAGAGGGCGTCGTACTGGTCAGACACCGTGTTATGCGGTAAAGCGCACGGTGTCCCCAGTACGCGTGCTTAGCCCAGTGCGGGCTATTCCACCTTGCCGCACTGGGAGGGCTAGGTTGGGCATCGAGCTGGATGTCATGAAGCCGGCCCAACGTATCTGGCCTCCAGTACATCTCCTCGGGCCGGCGTACATGGCACCAGCCTTACAGGTGGTGTCCCCGGTTCGCCTGCATAGCCCAGTGCGGGTTGTTCCACCTCGCCGCACTGGCAGGGCTACGGGGACCATTCAACCTGGTAAGGTTGGAGAGGCTCGGTGCTCAAGAGCGCGTGTCCTCCTTCACGGTCCGGTATATCCGGCGCCACCTTCCCGCCCCAGCCCAGTACCACCAGTGCCTACACCACGCACCAGGCTTCCAGTGCATCGCCAGAGCCCTGTTCCTCCTCCCCGCACTCGCCCTGAGGTGCGTGCCCTCAGCCCGGTACCTCCAGTTCCGGCACCACGCATCAGGCCTATAGTGCGTCTCAGCCGGCCAGAGTCTGCCGTCTGCCCAGCGGCGCCTGAACTGCCCGTCTGCCCAGCGGCGCCTGAACTGCCCGTCTGCCCAACGCCGTCTGAACTGCCCGTCTGCCCAACGCCGTCTGAACTGTCCGTCTGCCCAACGCCGTCTGAACTGTCCGTCTGCCCAACGCCGTCAGAGCCGGCCGTCTCCCCAGCGCCATCGGAGCCATCCGTCTCCCCAGCGCCATCGGAGCCATCCGTCTCCCCAGCGCCGTCTGAGCCATCCGTCTGCCCAGCGCCGTCTGAGCCATCCGTCTGCCCAGCGCCATCTGAGCCATCTGTCTGCCCAGCGCCATCTGAGTCATCCGTCTGCCACGAGCCATTAGAGCCGCCCGTCTGTCCCGAGCCATTAGAGCCGTCCGTCAGTCAGGAGCCGCTAGAGCCGTCCGTCAGTCAGGAGCTGCCAGAGACGCCAGCCAGTCAGGAGCTGCCAGAGACGACAGCCAGTCAGGAGCTGCCAGAGACGCCAGCCAGTCAGGAGCTGCCAGAGACGCCAGCCAGTCAGGAGCTGCCAGAGACGCCAGCCAGTCAGGAGCTGCCAGAGACGCCAGCCAGTCAGGAGCTGCCAGAGACGCCAGCCAGTCAGGAGCTGCCAGAGCTGCCCTACAGTCATGAGCTGCCCTACAGTCATGAGCTGCCCTACGGTCATGAGCTGCCCTTCAGTCATGAGCTGCCCTTCAGTCATGAGCTGCCCTTCAGTCATGAGCTGCCCTTCAGTCATGAGCTGCCCTCCAGTCATGAGCTGCCCTCCAGTCATGAGCTGCCCTCCAGTCATGAGCTGCCCTCCAGTCATGAGCTGCCCTCCAGTCATAAGCTGCCCTCCAGTCATGAGCTGCCCTCCAGTCATGAGCTGCCCTCCAGTCATGAGCTGGACTCCAGTCATGAGCTGCCTTCCAGTCATGAGCTGCCTTCCAGTCCGGAGCTGCCACTAGTCCGGAGTTGTCCCTCTGTCCTGAGCTACCTCTCTGTCCTGAGCTACCTCTCTGTCCTGAGCTACCTCTTTGTCCTGAACTACCTCTCTGTCCTGAGTTGTCTCCTCTATTGTAGAGGGGAGTTGGTGAAGGTTCCTGGACCATGGTCGGGGGCGAGGGTCGCCACTCAAGGGACGCTAAGGAGGTGGACAAAGACAATGGTGGAGTGGTGCCCTCGTCCACCGCCGGAGCCGCCACCGCGGACAGATGCCCACCCAGACCCTCCCCTTGAGTTTTTAGGGGTGCGCCCGGAGTTCGCACCTTGAGGGGGGGGGTTCTGTCACGTTCCTGACCTGTTTTCTCTTGTTTTGTATGTGTTTAGTTGGTCAGGACGTGAGCTGGGTGGGAATTCTATGTTGTGTGTCTAGTTTGTCTGTTTCTATGTCAGCCTAGTGTGGGTTCTCAATCAGAGGCAGATGGTAGTCGTTGTCTCTGATTGAGACTCATATATAGGAGGCTTGTTTTGTGTTGGGATTTTGTGGGTGTTTGTTACCTGTCTCTGTGTTTGTGTTCTGCACCAGATAGGTCTGTATCGGTTTTGCACATTTGTTATTTTGTAGGTTGTTTGTAGTGTTTCACTTGTGTTTGTATTAAACATGTTTAACACTAGCCGCGCTGCATTTTGGTCCTCTCCTTCACCCCTGGAAGAGAACCTTTACACCCATTAGATATGACTCAGCTGTATTGTGTTTCATTACGGAAATGAGGAGCAACAAGAAAGAAAGAAAGAAAGAAAGAAAGAAAGAAAGAAAGAAAGAAAGAAAGAAAGAAAGAAAGAAAGAAAGAAAGAAAGAGGGTGAAAACGAAGAAGAAGAAAATCCATTCCAATTAAACAGGGGTATGAAGAATGGAATGGTTTTTAGTCTGCATTCATCCCTGGAGAGTTCACTACTCTCTAAAGAAGCTCTGTGTGTGTGTGTGTGTGTGTGTGTGTGTGTGTGTGTGTGTGTGTGTGTGTGTGTGTGTGTGTGTGTGTGTGTGTGTGTGTGTGTGTGTGTGTGTGTGTGTGTGTGTGTGTGTGTGTGTGTGTGTGTGTGTGTGTGTGTGTGTGTGTGAGGTCATTAGAAGCGTGCATGAAGTGAATTTCAACCATATCGTTATTCAATATGACCCGTGTTTAATAGCGTCACTATATTTCATGGCTCTCTTGTGGAAACTCGACCAGAGCTGTAATGTGCTGCTATTTTCTGCTTCAAGATCCCCTCCTGATGCAAGATGATGTTTGTTGGGTTATATTGACTACGTCACAAATAGCAACCTGTTCCCTATATAGTGCACTACTTTAGTCCTGTATGGGCACTGGTCAGAAGTAGTGCACTGTATAGAGAATAGGCTGTTATTTGGAACGCTCAAAACCGATGTTTGTTGAGTACATCTGTTGAAATTATTTGAGAAGAAAAAAAAGAAATTCAGACAAGATGGAGAATTAGTTGATTGTTGTGACAAGACATGACAGAGTACAGCTGTTCAACGTGTTATTGCATTCAACACTGCATCGGATAACGTTCTGCCAACACTGTTGTTCATTTCATAGCCATGTGTACACCAACCACAGGTTCCTTTAACTGAAAACATAACTGTCACCGACAACGAATCAATCACTAAACCACAAATACACTTTTTCTGAAAAGCATGGTCAATGGATTCTTTAAGAATCAATGGCTGTATAATTATTTTTGAAAGTCCACAAATGGATGTACCAATCCCAGATTGCACCTATAATGCAATTTTCTCGGCTGTTGGTAATTACAGGTTGTTCCCTTCCCTCCCACCTGTGTGTCCATAGATCAACAGATGGCATGGAGCAGAGTACCGTTATGGAGAGGAGTACCGTGATGGAGCAGAGTACCGTTATGGAGAGGAGTACCGTGATGGAGCGGAGTACCGTGATGGAGCGGAGTACCGTGATGGAGAGGAGTACCGTGATGGAGAGGAGTACCGTGATGGAGCGGAGTACCGTGATGGAGAGGAGTACCGTGATGGAGAGGAGTACCGTGATGGAGCGGAGTACCGTGATGGAGAGGAGTACCGTGATGGAGAGGAGTACCGTGATGGAGCGGAGCGTTCAGCTGTGGTGAAAATGATAGACACACACGGGCTGATCCACATCCATCCTGCTGTTAGCAGTGTTGTTAGACCAGGTAGAGTCACATCCTCCCTGCTGTTAACAGTGTTGTTAGACCAGGTAGATTCACCTCCACCCTGCTGT
This sequence comes from Salvelinus namaycush, assembly GCF_016432855.1. Lineage (NCBI taxonomy): Eukaryota > Metazoa > Chordata > Actinopteri > Salmoniformes > Salmonidae > Salvelinus > Salvelinus namaycush. Next base: position 8,179 of record NW_024058381.1, on the reverse strand, counting down.
TAACACTGTTGTTAGACCAGGTAGATTCACATCCACCCTGCTGTTAACAGTGTTGTTAGACCAGATAGATTCACATCCACCCTGCTGTTAACAGTGTTGTTAGACCAGGTAGATCCACATCCATCCTGCTGTTAGCAGTGTTGTTAGACCAGGTAGATTCACCTCCACCCTGCTGTTAACAGTGTTGTTAGACCAGATAGATTCACATCCACCCTGCTGTTAACAGTGTTGTTAGACCAGGTAGAGTCACATCCACCCTGCTGTTAACAGTGTTAGACCAGGTAGATTCACATCCACCCTGCTGTTAACAGTGTTAGACCAGGTAGAGTCACATCCACCCTGCTGTTAACAGTGTTGTTAGACCAGGTAGAGTCACATCCACCCTGCTGTTAACAGTGTTAGACCAGGTAGAGTCACATCCACCCTGCTGTTAGCAGTGTTGTTAGACCAGGTAGATTCACATCCACCCTGCTGTTAACAGTGTTGTTAGACCAGATAGATTCACCTCCACCCTGCTGTTAACAGTGTTGTTAGACCAGATAGATTCACCTCCACCCTGCTGTTAACAGTGTTGTTAGACCAGATAGATTCACATCCACCCTGCTGTTAACAGTGTTGTTAGACCAGATAGATTCACCTCCACCCTGCTGTTAACAGTGTTGTTAGACCAGGTAGATTCACCTCCACCCTGCTGTTAACAGTGTTGTTAGACCAGGTAGATTCACATTCACCCTGCTGTTAACAGTGTTGTTAGACCAGGTAGATTCACATCCACCCTGCTGTTAACAGTGTTGTTAGACCAGGTAGATTCACATCCACCCTGCTGTTAACAGTGTTAGACCAGGTAGATTCACCTCCACCCTGCTGTTAACAGTGTTGTTAGACCAGGTAGATTCACCTCCACCCTGCTGTTAACAGTGTTGTTAGACCAGGTAGATTCACATTCACCCTGCTGTTAACAGTGTTGTTAGACCAGGTAGATTCACATCCACCCTGCTGTTAACAGTGTTGTTAGACCAGGTAGATTCACCTCCACCCTGCTGTTAACAGTGTTGTTAGACCAGGTAGATTCACCTCCACCCTGCTGTTAACAGTGTTGTTAGACCAGGTAGATTCACATCCACCCTGCTGTTAACAGTGTTGTTAGACCAGGTAGATTCACATCCACCCTGCTGTTAACAGTGTTGTTAGACCAGGATAGATTCACATCCACCCTGCTGTTAACAGTGTTGTTAGACCAGGTAGATTCACATCCACCCTGCTGTTAACAGTGTTGTTAGACCAGATAGATTCACATCCACCCTGCTGTTAACAGTGTTGTTAGACCAGGTAGATTCACCTCCACCCTGCTGTTAACAGTGTTGTTAGACCAGGTAGATTCACATCCACCCTGCTGTTAACAGTGTTGTTAGACCAGATAGATTCACATCCACCCTGCTGTTAACAGTGTTGTTAGACCAGATAGATTCACATCCACCCTGCTGTTAACAGTGTTGTTAGACCAGGTAGATTCACATCCACCCTGCTGTTAACAGTGTTGTTAGACCAGGATAGATTCACATCCACCCTGCTGTTAACAGTGTTGTTAGACCAGGTAGATTCACCTCCACCCTGCTGTTAACAGTGTTGTTAGACCAGGTAGATTCACATCCACCCTGCTGTTAACAGTGTTGTTAGACCAGGTAGATTCACATCCACCCTGCTGTTAACAGTGTTGTTAGACCAGGTAGATTCACATCCACCCTGCTGTTAACAGTGTTGTTAGACCAGGTAGATTCACATCCACCCTGCTGTTAACAGTGTTGTTAGACCAGATAGATTCACATCCACCCTGCTGTTAACAGTGTTGTTAGACCAGGTAGATTCACATCCACCCTGCTGTTAACAGTGTTGTTAGACCAGATAGATTCACATCCACCCTGCTGTTAACAGTGTTGTTAGACCAGGTAGATTCACCTCCACCCTGCTGTTAACAGTGTTGTTAGACCAGGTAGATTCACCTCCACCCTGCTGTTAACAGTGTTGTTAGACCAGATAGATTCACCTCCACCCTGCTGTTAACAGTGTTGTTAGACCAGGTAGATTCACATCCACCCTGCTGTTAACAGTGTTGTTAGACCAGATAGATTCACATCCACCCTGCTGTTAACAGTGTTGTTAGACCAGGTAGATTCACCTCCACCCTGCTGTTAACAGTGTTGTTAGACCAGGTAGATTCACATCCACCCTGCTGTTAACAGTGTTGTTAGACCAGATAGATTCACATCCACCCTGCTGTTAACAGTGTTGTTAGACCAGGTAGATTCACATCCACCCTGCTGTTAACAGTGTTGTTAGACCAGATAGATTCACATCCACCCTGCTGTTAACAGTGTTGTTAGACCAGATAGATTCACATCCACCCTGCTGTTAACAGTGTTAGACCAGGTAGATTCACCTCCACCCTGCTGTTAACAGTGTTGTTAGACCAGGTAGATTCACCTCCACCCTGCTGTTAACAGTGTTGTTAGACCAGGTAGATTCACATCCACCCTGCTGTTAACAGTGTTGTTAGACCAGGTAGATTCACCTCCACCCTGCTGTTAACAGTGTTGTTAGACCAGGTAGATTCACATTCACCCTGCTGTTAACAGTGTTGTTAGACCAGGTAGATTCACCTCCACCCTGCTGTTAACAGTGTTGTTAGACCAGGTAGATTCACCTCCACCCTGCTGTTAACAGTGTTGTTAGACCAGATAGATTCACCTCCACCCTGCTGTTAACAGTGTTGTTAGACCAGATAGATTCACATCCACCCTGCTGTTAACAGTGTTGTTAGACCAGATAGATTCACATCCACCCTGCTGTTAGCAGTGTTGTTAGACCAGATAGATTCACATCCACCCTGCTGTTAACAGTGTTGTTAGACCAGGTAGATTCACATCCACCCTGCTGTTAACAGTGTTGTTAGACCAGGTAGATTCACATCCACCCTGCTGTTAACAGTGTTGTTAGACCAGGTAGATTCACCTCCACCCTGCTGTTAACAGTGTTGTTAGACCAGGTAGATTCACATCCACCCTGCTGTTAACAGTGTTGTTAGACCAGGTAGATTCACATCCACCCTGCTGTTAACAGTGTTGTTAGACCAGGTAGATTCACATCCACCCTGCTGTTAACAGTGTTGTTAGACCAGGTAGATTCACATCCACCCTGCTGTTAACAGTGTTGTTAGACCAGGTAGATTCACATCCACCCTGCTGTTAACAGTGTTGTTAGACCAGGTAGATTCACATCCACCTGCTGTTAACAGTGTTGTTAGACCAGGTAGATTCACATCCACCCTGCTGTTAACAGTGTTGTTAGACCAGGTAGATTCACCTCCACCCTGCTGTTAACAGTGTTGTTAGACCAGGTAGATTCACATCCACCCTGCTGTTAACAGTGTTGTTAGACCAGGTAGATTCACATCCACCCTGCTGTTAACAGTGTTGTTAGACCAGGTAGATTCACATCCACCCTGCTGTTAACAGTGTTGTTAGACCAGGTAGATTCACATCCACCCTGCTGTTAACAGTGTTGTTAGACCAGGTAGATTCACATCCACCCTGCTGTTAACAGTGTTGTTAGACCAGGTAGATTCACATCCACCCTGCTGTTAACAGTGTTGTTAGACCAGTAGATTCACATCCACCCTGCTGTTAACAGTGTTGTTAGACCAGGTAGATTCACATCCACCCTGCTGTTAACAGTGTTGTTAGACCAGGTAGATTCACATCCACCCTGCTGTTAACAGTGTTGTTAGACCAGGTAGATTCACCTCCACCCTGCTGTTAACAGTGTTGTTAGACCAGGTAGATTCACCTCCACCCTGCTGTTAACAGTGTTGTTAGACCAGATAGATTCACATCCACCCTGCTGTTAACAGTGTTGTTAGACCAGGTAGATTCACATCCACCCTGCTGTTAACAGTGTTGTTAGACCAGATAGATTCACATCCACCCTGCTGTTAACAGTGTTGTTAGACCAGGTAGATTCACCTCCACCCTGCTGTTAACAGTGTTGTTAGACCAGGTAGATTCACATCCACCCTGCTGTTAACAGTGTTGTTAGACCAGATAGATTCACATCCTACCTGCTGTTAACAGTGTTGTTAGACCAGGTAGATTCACATCCACCCTGCTGTTAACAGTGTTGTTAGACCAGATAGATTCACATCCACCCTGCTGTTAACAGTGTTGTTAGACCAGATAGATTCACATCCACCCTGCTGTTAACAGTGTTGTTAGACCAGGTAGATTCACATCCACCCTGCTGTTAACAGTGTTGTTAGACCAGGTAGATTCACATCCACCCTGCTGTTAACAGTGTTGTTAGACCAGGTAGATTCACATCCACCCTGCTGTTAACAGTGTTGTAGACCAGGTAGATTCACCTCCACCCTGCTGTTAACAGTGTTGTTAGACCAGGTAGATTCACCTCCACCCTGCTGTTAACAGTGTTGTTAGACCAGGTAGATTCACCTCCACCCTGCTGTTAACAGTGTTGTTAGACCAGATAGATTCACATCCACCCTGCTGTTAACAGTGTTGTTAGACCAGATAGATTCACATCCACCCTGCTGTTAACAGTGTTGTTAGACCAGATAGATTCACATCCACCCTGCTGTTAACAGTGTTGTTAGACCAGATAGATTCACATCCACCCTGCTGTTAACAGTGTTGTTAGACCAGGTAGATTCACATCCACCCTGCTGTTAACAGTGTTGTTAGACCAGGTAGATTCACATCCACCCTGCTGTTAACAGTGTTGTTAGACCAGGTAGATTCACATCCACCCTGCTGTTAACAGTGTTGTTAGACCAGGTAGATTCACATCCACCCTGCTGTTAACAGTGTTGTTAGACCAGGTAGATTCACCTCCACCCTGCTGTTAACAGTGTTGTTAGACCAGGTAGATTCACCTCCACCCTGCTGTTAACAGTGTTGTTAGACCAGGTAGATTCACATCCACCCTGCTGTTAACAGTGTTGTTAGACCAGGTAGATTCACCTCCACCCTGCTGTTAACAGTGTTGTTAGACCAGGTAGATTCACATCCACCCTGCTGTTAACAGTGTTGTTAGACCAGGTAGATTCACATCCACCCTGCTGTTAACAGTGTTGTTAGACCAGGTAGATTCACATCCACCTGCTGTTAACAGTGTTGTTAGACCAGGATAGATTCACATCCACCCTGCTGTTAACAGTGTTGTTAGACCAGTAGATTCACCTCCACCCTGCTGTTAACAGTGTTGTTAGACCAGGTAGATTCACATCCACCCTGCTGTTAACAGTGTTGTTAGACCAGGTAGATTCACATCCACCCTGCTGTTAACAGTGTTGTTAGACCAGGTAGATTCACATCCACCCTGCTGTTAACAGTGTTGTTAGACCAGGTAGATTCACATCCACCCTGCTGTTAACAGTGTTGTTAGACCAGGTAGATTCACATCCACCCTGCTGTTAACAGTGTTGTTAGACCAGGTAGATTCACATCCACCCTGCTGTTAACAGTGTTGTTAGACCAGGTAGATTCACATCCACCCTGCTGTTAACAGTGTTGTTAGACCAGGTAGATTCACATCCACCCTGCTGTTAACAGTGTTGTTAGACCAGATAGATTCACATCCACCCTGCTGTTAACAGTGTTGTTAGACCAGGTAGATTCACATCCACCCTGCTGTTAACAGTGTTGTTAGACCAGGTAGATTCACATCCACCCTGCTGTTAACAGTGTTGTTAGACCAGGAAGATCCACATCCACCCTGCTGTTAACAGTGTTGTTAGACCAGGTAGATTCACATCCTCCCTGCTGTTAACAGTGTTGTTAGACCAGATAGATTCACATCCACCCTGCTGTTAACAGTGTTGTTAGACCAGGATAGATTCACATCCACCCTGCTGTTAACAGTGTTGTTAGACCAGGTAGATTCACATCCACCCTGCTGTTAACAGTGTTGTTAGACCAGGTAGATTCACATCCACCCTGCTGTTAACAGTGTTGTTAGACCAGGTAGATTTCACCTCCACCCTGCTGTTAACAGTGTTGTTAGACCAGGTAGATTCACCTCCACCTGCTGTTAACAGTGTTGTTAGACCAGGATAGATTCACCTCCACCCTGCTGTTAACAGTGTTGTTAGACCAGAGTAGATTCACATCCACCCTGCTGTTAACAGTGTTGTTAGACCAGATAGATTCACATCCACCCTGCTGTTAACAGTGTTGTTAGACCAGATAGATTCACATCCACCCTGCTGTTAACAGTGTTGTTAGACCAGGTAGATTCACATCCACCCTGCTGTTAACAGTGTTGTTAGACCAGATAGATTCACATCCACCCTGCTGTTAACAGTGTTGTTAGACCCAGATAGATCACATCCACCCTGCTGTAACACCCGCTGTTAACAGTGTTGTTAGACCAGGTAAGTTCACATCCACCCTGCTGTTAACAGTGTTGTTTAGACCAGATAGATTCACATCACCCCTGCTGTTAACAGTGTTGTTAGACCAGGTAGATTCACCTCCACCCTGCTGTTAACAGTGTTGTTTAGACCAGGTAGATTTCACATCACCCTGCTGTTAACAGTGTTGTTAGACCAGATAGATTCACATCCACCCTGCTGTTAACAGTGTTGTTAGACCAGGTAGATTCACATCCACCCTGCTGTTAACAGTGTTGTTAGACCAGATAGATTCACATCCACCCTTGCTGTTAACAGTGTTGTTAGACCAGATAGATTCACATCCACCCTGCTGTTACAGTGTTGTTAGACCAGGTAGATTCACATCCACCCTGCTGTTACAGTGTTGTTAGACCAGATAGATTCACATCCACCCTGCTGTAACAGTGTTTTTAGACCAGGTAGATTCACCTCCACCCTGCTGTTAACAGTGTTGTTAGACCAGGTAGATTCACATCACCCTGCTGTTAACAGTGTTGTTAGACCAGGTAGATTCAACTCCACCCTGCCTGTTAACAGTGTTGTTAGACCAGGTAGATTCACCTCCACCCTGCTGTTAACAGTGCTTGTTAGACCAGATAGATTCACCTCCACCCTGCTGTTAACAGTGTTGTTAGACCAGATAGATTCACATCCACCCTGCTGTTAACAGTGTTGTTAGACCAGATAGATTCACATCCACCCTGCTGTTAGCAGTGTTGTTAGACCAGATAGATTCACATCCACCCTGCTGTTAACAGTGTTGTTAGACCAGGTAGATTCACATCCACCCTGCTGTTAACAGTGTTGTTAGACCAGGTAGATTCACATCCACCCTGCTGTTAACAGTGTTGTTAGACCAGGTAGATTCACCTCCACCCTGCTGTTAACAGTGTTGTTAGACCAGGTAGATTCACCTCCACCCTGCTGTTAACAGTGTTGTTAGACCAGTAGATTCACATTCACCCTGCTGTTAACAGTGTTGTTAGACCAGGTAGATTCACATCCACCCTGCTGTTAACAGTGTTGTTAGACCAGGTAGATTCACATCCACCCTGCTGTTAACAGTGTTAGACCAGGTAGATTCACCTCCACCCTGCTGTTAACAGTGTGTTAGACCAGGTAGATTCACATCCACCCTGCTGTTAACAGTGTTGTTAGACCAGGTAGATTCACATTCACCCTTGCTGTTAACAGTGTGTTAGACCAGGTAGATTCACATCCACCCTGCTGTTAACAGTGTTGTTAGACCAGGTAGATTCACCTCCACCCTGCTGTTAACAGTGTTGTTAGACCAGGTAGATTCACATCCACCCTGCTGTTAACAGTGTGTTAGACCAGGTAGATTCCACATCCACCCTGCTGTTAACAGTGTTGTTAGACCAGGTAGATTCACATCCACACCTGCTGTTAACAGTGTTGTTAGACCAGGTAGATTCACATCACCCTGCTGTTAACAGTGTTGTTAGACCAGGTAGATTTCACATCCACCCTGCTGTTAACAGTGTTGTTAGACCAGATAGATTCACATCCACCCTGCTGTTAACAGTGTTGTTAGACCAGGTAGATTCACCTCCACCCTGCTGTTAACAGTGTTTGTTAGACCAGGAGATTCACATCCACCCTGCTGTTAACAGTGTTGTTAGACCAGATAGATTCACATCACCCTGCTGTTAACAGTGTTGTTAGACCAGGTAGATTCACATCCACCCTGCTGTT
>NW_024058380.1:0-56968 GCF_016432855.1 Salvelinus namaycush | reverse complement strand
GACTCCTGCTGATATATAATGAATCAGATGGGTTGTTAGGAACTCACTGCTGAGATTATAAATGAATCAGATCAGATGGAGTATGTTAGAACTACTGCTGATATATAAATGAAGCAGATGAGTTGTTAGAACTCCTGCTGATATATAATGAAGATCAGAATCAGATATGGGAGTAGTTAGACGTCCTGCTGATATATAAGGAAGCAGGAATCAGATGGAGTTGGTGAGACGCCTCCGCTGGATAGTATAATGAAAAATCAGATGGAGTAGTTAGACTCCTGCTGATATATAATGAATCAGATGGAGTTATTAGACTCCTGCTGATATATAATGAATCAGAATCAGATGGAGTTATTAGACTCCTGTTGATATATAATGAATCAGAATCAGATGGAGTTGTTAGACTCCTGCTGATATATACTGAATCAGATGGAGTTGTTAGACTCCTGCTGATATATAATGAATCAGAATCAGATGGAGTTGTTAGACTCTTGCTGATATATAATGAATCAGAATCAGATGGTTGTTAGACTCCTGCTGATATATAATGAATCAGAATCAGATGGAGTAGTTAGACTCCTGCTGATATATAATGAATCAGAATCAGATGGAGTAGTTAGACTCCTGCTGATATATAATGCATCAGAATCAGATGGAGTTGTTAGACTCCTACTGATATATAATGAATCAGAATCAGATGGAGTTGTTAGACTCCTGCTGATATATAATGAATCAGAATCAGATGGAGTTGTTAGACTCCTGCTGATATATAATGAATCAGAATCAGATGGAGTTGTTAGACTCCTACTGATATATAATGAATCAGAATCAGATGGAGTTGTTAGACTCCTGCTGATATATAATGAATCAGAATCAGATGGAGTTGTTAGACTCCTGCTGATATATAATGAATCAGAATCAGATGGAGTTGTTAGACTCCTACTGATATATAATGAATCAGAATCAGATGGAGTAGTTAGACTCCTGCTGATATATAATAAATCAGAATCAGATGGAGTTATTAGACTCCTGCTGATATATAATGAATCAGAATCAGATGGAGTAGTTAGACTCCTGCTGATATATAATGAATCAGAATCAGATGGAGTAGTTAGACTCCTGCTGATATATAATGAATCAGAATCAGATGGAGTTGTTAGACTCCTGCTGATATATAATGAATCAGATGGAGTTGTTAGACTCCTGCTGATATATAATGAATCAGAATCAGATGGAGTTATTAGACTCCTGCTGATATATAATGAATCAGATGGAGTAGTTAGACTCCTGCTGATATATAATGAATCAGATGGAGTTGTTAGACTCCTGCTGATATATAATGAATCAGAATCAGATGGAGTTATTAGACTCCTGCTGATATATAATGAATCAGAATCAGATGGAGTTATTAGACTCCTGCTGATATATAATGAATCAGATGGAGTAGTTAGACTGCTGCTGATATATAATAAATCAGAATCAGATGGAGTTATTAGACTCCTGCTGATATATAATGAATCAGATGGAGTAGTTAGACTCCTGCTGATATATAATGAATCAGAATCAGATGGAGTTATTAGACTCCTGCTGATATATAATGAATCAGAATCAGATGGAGTTGTTAGACTCCTGCTGATATATAATGAATCAGATGGAGTTGTTAGACTCCTGCTGATATATAATGAATCAGATGGAGTTGTTAGACTCCTGCTGATATATAATGAATCAGAATCAGATGGAGTTATTAGACTCCTGCTGATATATAATGAATCAGAATCAGATGGAGTTGTTAGACTCCTGCTGATATATAATGAATCAGATGGAGTTGTTAGACTCCTGCTGATATATAATGAATCAGATGGAGTAGTTAGACTCCTGCTGATATATAATGAATCAGAATCAGATGGAGTTGTTAGACTCCTGCTGATATATAATGAATCAGATGGAGTTGTTTGATAGGTAGCTGGGTTGAGGTATAGTGTGTAGGGTAGAGGTATAGTGGGTAGGGTAGCTGGGTATAAGTATAATTGGTAGGGTAGCTGGGTATAAGTATAATTGGTAGGGTAGCTGGGTAGAGGTATAATAGGTAGGGTAGCTGGGTAGAGGTATAGTGGGTAGGGTAGCTGTTGGAGGTATAGTAGGTAGGGTAGCGGGATAGAGGGTATAATAGGTAGGGTAGCTGGGTAGAGGTATAATAGGTAGGGTAGCTGGTAGAGGGTATAGTAGGTAGGGTAGCTGGGTAGAGGTATAGTAGGTAGGATTGCTGGGTAGAGGTATAGTAGGTAGGGTAGCTGTTGGAGGTATATTAGGTAGGGTAGCGGGATAGAGGGTATAGTAGGTAGGGTAGCTGGGTAGAGGGTATAATAGGTAGGGTAGCTGGGTAGAGGGTATAGTAGGTAGGGTAGCTGGGTAGAGGTATAATAGGTAGGGTAGCTGGTAGAGGGTATAGTAGGTAGGGTAGCTGGGTAGAGGTATAGTAGGTAGGGTAGCTGGGTAGAGGTATAGTAGGTAGGGTAGCTGGGTAGAGGGTATAGTAGGTAGGGTAGCTGGGTAGAGGGTATAGTAGGTAGGGTAGCTGGGTAGAGGTATAGTAGGTAGGGTAGCTGGTAGAGGTATAGTAGGTAGGGTAGCTGGGTAGGGTAGCTGGGTAGAGGTATAGTATGTAGGGTAGCTGGTAGAGGTATAGTAGGTAGGGTAGCTGGAATGGAAGGATCCATATGGATCCACTGAGCTGTTTGGTGCCCAGAACTATCTGCATTTGAATGTGTGTGTATTGTGCATAGTGAAGTGTGTGTATTGTGTGTGAGTGTGTATTGTGTTTCACTGCATCCATTATGGGAATTGATGAGCTCTACATGTAGTGGACGATATGAGAGTCCCTTTCATTCAATGTAGCAGTAATGCATTTTAATCATCCAATAAGAGCTACATCAGGTCCATTACCAGTCACCGTTAAAGGCCCAACAGACACGGCCTTAACAGTGCTCTTTGTCAATATTCTATTCATTAAATGGGCAATATTTCACTCCATTAGCAATCATTTCCTCTGTGTATCTGTGTAGAAAGCAAAGTACGGTCACAAATAAATTCTACTCTGATCTACTTAGATATGTGGTGCTCTGGATCAAAGGAAATGCATTATGTTAAGGACACCGTTTTCCTACAAAGAAAACCTTGGACTGTCCAAGGTTAGCCATGTGGCTGGGTAGAGGTATAGTAGGTAGGGTAGCTGGTAGCTGTCCAAGGTTAGCCATGTGGCTGGGTAGAGGTATAGTAGGTAGGGTAGCTGGTAGCTGTCCAAGGTTAGCCATGTGGCTGGGTAGAGGTATAGTAGGTAGGGTAGCTGGTAGCTGTCCAAGGTTAGCCATGTGGCTGGGTAGAGGTATAGTAGGTAGGGTAGCTGGTAGCTGTCCAAGGTTAGCCAGGTGGACTCACATTAAGGTGAATACATTGAATAAAATAAACGTGGATATGGTTTATAAAACACAAGGGGTATAAACATGCAGTAGTAATATCTAAATGTAGTAACATACAGTAGTAATATCTAAATGTAGTAACATGGTAGTAATATCTAAATGTAGTATAAACATACAGTAGTAATATCTAAATATAGTAACATGGTAGTAATATCTAAATGTAGTAACATGGTAGTAATATCTAAATGTAGTATAAACATACAGTAGTAATATCTAAATGTAGTAACATGGTAGTAATATCTAAATGTAGTATAAACATACAGTAGTAATATCTAAATATAGTAACATGGTAGTAATATCTAAATGTAGTAACATGGTAGTAATATCTAAATGTAGTAACATACAGTAGTAATATCTAAATATAGTATAAACATGCAGTAGTAATATCTAAATATAGTAACATGGTAGTAATATCTAAATATAGTAACATACAGTAGTAATATCTAAATGTAGTAACATGGTAGTAATATCTAAATATAGTATAAACATGCAGTAGTAATATCTAAATATAGTAACATGGTAGTAATATCTAAATATAGTAACATACAGTAGTAATATCTAAATGTAGTAACATGGTAGTAATATCTAAATGTAGTAACATACAGTAGTAATATCTAAATATAGTATAAACATACAGTAGTAATATCTAAATATAGTAACATGGTAGTAATATCTAAATATAGTAACATACAGTAGTAATATCTAAATATAGTAACATACAGTAGTAATATCTAAATATAGTAACATACAGTAGTAATATCTAAATGTAGTAACATGGTAGTAATATCTAAATATAGTATAAACATGCAGTAGTAATATCTAAATATAGTAACATGGTAGTAATATCTAAATATAGTAACATACAGTAGTAATATCTAAATGTAGTAACATGGTAGTAATATCTAAATGTAGTAACATACAGTAGTAATATCTAAATATAGTATAAACATACAGTAGTAATATCTAAATATAGTAACATGGTAGTAATATCTAAATGTAGTAACATACAGTAGTAATATCTAAATGTAGTAACATGGTAGTAATATCTAAATATAGTATAAACATGCAGTAGTAATATCTAAATATAGTAACATGGTAGTAATATCTAAATGTAGTAACATACAGTAGTAATATCTAAATGTAGTAACATGGTAGTAATATCTAAATGTAGTAACATGCAGTAGTAATATCTAAATGTAGTAACATGGTAGTAATATCTAAATGTAGTAACATGCAGTAGTAATATCTAAATATAGTATAAACATGCAGTAGTAATATCTAAATGTAGTAACATACAGTAGTAATATCTAAATATAGTATAAACATGCAGTAGTAATATCTAAATGTAGTAACATACAGTAGTAATATCTAAATGTAGTATAAACATGCAGTAGTAATGTCTAAATATAGTATAAACATGCAGTAGTAATATCTAAATGTAGTAACATACAGTAGTAATATCTGAATGTAGTAACATACAGTAGTAATGTCTAAATGTAGTAACATACAGTAGTAATATCTAAATATAGTATAAACATGCAGTAGTAATATCTAAATGTAGTATAAACATGCAGTAGTAATGTCTAAATGTAGTAACATGCAGTAGTAATGTCTAAATGTACTAACATACAGTAGTAATATCTAAATGTACTAATGTAACCGATGTGAAACGGCTAGCTAGTTAGCGGTGGTGCGCGCTAATAGCCTTTCAATCGGTGACGTCACTCGCTTTGAGACCTTGAAGTAGTGGTTCCCCTTGCTCTGCAAGGGCCGCGGCCTTTGTGGAGCAATGGGTAACGATGCTTCGTGGGTGACTGTTATTGATGTGTGCAGAAGGTCCCTGGTTCGCGCCCGGGTCGGGGCGAGGGGACGGATTAAAGTTAAACTGTTACATTGGTGCCGTGACCCGGGTCACTGGTTGCTGCGGAAAAGGAGGAGGTCGAAAAGGGGGTGAATGTAACCGATGTGAAATGGCTAGCTAGTTAGCAGTGGTGCGCGCTAATAGCCTGACTACTTTTAAGTTGTGCGTGATGACTTGAGTTACACTTGACACTGTGTTGATCTCAGTCAGCACTAATTTGGTTTATAAGAACGACAAGACGGCAGAAGAGAGAGTTTATGCCGGAGCTGGAATTAATTATAGCATGTTTGAAACAGCGATACTGTCAGTCTGGTGAGTTGATGCCTGCATGCACAACTGAGGTTCTGTTTAAATGTACGTTTGGTATTCAACCATTTACTCTATGTGGTTTATAACTAGCTTACTGTTTCTTAACAAAACACTTTGTTTTCTGGGCTATGGTTTATGTGGTCTTGGTTGTTCTTAGTCGAGGAAATGACGCGTAGCTAACTGCATTGTTTGTCCCGTCTGAAATCTGGCTACTTTGTTTTACCATAGCTTGGGGTGTGCAATCCGAATTAACTTGAGCAGCGTGGCAGTTTCCCAAGGTACACTTAAACTGGACAGTTTTAATCTCAATCTCTTCATTCAAAGACTCAAATCATGGACACTGACAGTTGTGGCTGCTTGACGTGATGTATTGTTGTCTCTACCTTCTTGCCCTTTGTGCTGTTGTCTGTGCCCAATTATGTTTGTACCTTGTTTTGTGCTGCTACCATGTTGTTGTTGTCATGTTGTTACCATGCTGTGTTGTCATGTGTTGTCATGTGTTGCTGCCATGCTATGTTGCTGTAGTAGGTCTCTCTTCACGTAGTGTTGTGTTGTGTGTTTTGCCCTATATTTATATATATTTTTATTTTTACTCCCAGACCCCGTCCACGCAGGAGGCCTTTAGGTAGGCCGTCATTGTCAATAAGAATTTATTCTTAACTGACTTGCCTAGTTAAATAAAGGTTAAATAAATAAGTAAACAGTCTAATGCTAGCTAACATAAACTCTCATTTGTGCATATTTGTTTGTGCTCCGATTACACGTGTCTGGATCAGCAGTGTACACATGATGACTTCAGCCCTATATGAAAAACCTTACTTGGCAAAATATAGCTAGCTAGCTTTCCTCGCTTGTTGGTTAGCTAGCTAGCCAATGTTGGCTGTCATCTGACTGGTATAACTTTACTTTAGCCATCTAGATAGCTAATCAAACAAAACCACACTAATTGGCTAGCTACCTCCATTTGCCTGTTTGCTAGCTAGCTAGCTAGCTAGCGTTCAGCTTACTGGCGTCAGCTAACTACAAAGGCTAGCTGCTGGACTTTGTACAAGCAAGCTACTAATAGCTAGGCAATGTTAGCTAGTTAGATACCTAGCTAATAAAAATATATGCTTGCATTTATTGATTAACCTCAGCTTGACTACCACCACAAAGCTAGATATCTACAGTAGCCTCGGTTTGTTCCATACACTTCTTATGACTGGCAGCCTGGTGCAAACAACTTGTTGTTGTATCCGAGCAACCGACCCGTCGTTAGAACTCTGAGCTTCGGTGAAAAAAAAATATATTAGCATTGTTAGAAATACAACAAAAAAGGTAGCACATCGCTGTTTCTTAATGGACATAAATTAGCATGTGAGAGCGATACATTATAAACTTTAATAAAAACTGTTGCAAGTTTACAAAGTACAAAGTATTTCCAGCATTTTCTAAGTCCAATGGTCACTTTATGGACACTAAAGTTTCGTTTTACTCTAAACAACTCAATTGCTAACGACCCTGTTAAACAATCCGGTATATGGCTCTCGGTAACGGACGGACGGCTCTTGACGAGAGGCGGGGAGTGTGTTGTGTACCTCCAATCAAATCGATTAGCGAATTTTTTCACAGAGATTTTCACAGAGATTGGTGTCATATTGACTTAGATATGAAAGTTGAATTTAACACGGCCTATAATATACTCCAGCAGAGCAGACAAACCGTTGCGATCAGTCAGGCAGGCTAATCCTTCTAATGCTACCGCAGATATCAACCACTCTCTGTGGCCGAGAAAATGTGGTGGAGCGGCAAAGGCTGCGTGTGTGTATGCCAGACTATTCTTCTCATGCAGACTGATAGATCATTCCATGTATGTATTAATGATTGAGGCCCAGCAGTGGTTTCATTAGTGAAACGTCAGCTCCTCTCTCCTCTCTCTCCTCTCAATACAAACACTCAACACTGTTCAGCCCCTCTCTCCTCTCTCAATACAAACACTCAACACTGTTCAGCCCCTCTCTCCTCTCAATACAAACACTCAACACTGTTCAGCCCCTCTCTCCTCTCTCTCCTCTCAATACAAACACTCAACACTGTTTAGCCCCTCTCTCCTCTCTTTACACAACACTGGCATGGCTGCCAAGTCCACAGCAGGCTAGGGTAGAGGAAAAAGGAGCCAGTGTAACACTTGAAGGGTTAATCAGCAGAGGACCAGCCCTTGAGGAAGATACCGTAAGCTTACATACAGGGATGCTACACAAGGGAATACACTTTAACTAGCATGTAGCTAACTAACTTACTATAACAGAAACCATATTGAAACCATGACCTTGAGAGTGCCTTGAACATTAATTCATCTAATTGGGGAAAGAGCACAGTCTGAAGGAGGGAGAGGAGAGATGGAGGGAAAGGAGGAGGGAGAGAAGAGACTGAGGGAGAGAGAGGAGGTAGAGAAGAGATAGAGAGGAGGGAGAGAAGAGAGAGAGGGAGAGAAGAGAGAGAGAGGAGGGAGAGAAGAGAGAGAGAGGAGGGAGAGAAGAGAGAGAGGAGGGAGATAAGAGAGAGAGAGGAGGGAGAGAAGAGGCTGAGGGAGAGAAGGAGGGTGAGAAGGAGGAGAGAAGGAACAGAGAAGGAGGGCGACATGCTGACCAGACCGGACACGTCGCGTGCGCGAGCGTCGCAAAATAAATTTAGAAATCCATGTTATTCAATTATTGCACTAACACTGCTCGCGCGCGCCAACGAGCGTCTGCGTTGCCAAGGGCTAAAATAGAACTCCTTTCTATTTCTGACGCAGATCGCGCTGCAAGTCCTGCCTCTCCCATCTCCTCATTGGTTTATAGAAGCAGGTACCCACGTGCCATCTTCTCATTGGTTATACCCACGTCGGTGATTGAAAGACGAACTGTTTTGCCGGTAGTCGTGGTAATACTATGAAAGTTTAGATGCCAATCACTATATAAGTTCAAAGAAGAAAAAGCCTGGAAGGAGGAGAGATGACTAGAAACGATTCGGTTGGCCGTTTTTTGTGTGGATTAATTGGCGGAGTAGAGGTGCATTTCAGGTAAAATAACAACCCAGTGTTTATATCCCAGGACAAATTAGCTAGCAAGTGCAAGCTAACTAGCTAAATTGCCATACATGTTTAATGCTTTTTGACCTGTCCCCAAATTAATGTCATTGGTTCAGAGTTTGTTTTGATATTTTAACCTGCGTGTCGTGATCGCGGTTGGTGTGGGGGGACAAAATACATTTATGCAGGATAGCGCATGGTGGTGCACGCGTGTAGCCGGTTTGGGTTCCGTGTGAGAAGGAGGGAGAGACAGAGGGAGAGAAGGAGAAGAGAGGAGTCAGAGATGGAGGGAGAGAAGGAGGAGGAAGAGAAAAGACAGATGGAGGGAGAGAAGGTGGGAGGGAAGGAAGAGACAGAGATGGGGGGGAGAAGGAGGGAGAGAGCGAGTGGGAAGGAGGGAGAGAAGAGACAGAGATGGAGGGAGAGAAGGAGGGAGAGAAGGAGGGAGAGAAGGAGAGAGAGGAGTCAGAGATGGAGGGAGAGAAGGAGGAGGAAGAGAAAAGACAGACGGAGGGAGAGAAGGTGGGAGGGAAGGAAGGAAAAGACAGATGGAGGGGGAGAAGGAGGGAGAGAAGGAGGGAGAGAAGAGACAGAGATGGAGGGTGAGAAAGAGGGAGAGAGCGAGTGGGAAGGAGGGAGAGAAGAGACAGAGATGGAGGGAGAGAAGAGACAGAGATGGAGGGTGAGAAGGAGGGAGAGAGCGAGTGGGAAGGAGGGAGAGAAGAGACAGAGATGGAGGGAGAGAAGAGACAGAGATGGAGGGAGAGAAACAAAGATAAAATGGCAAGGTCATCACAAAGTAGATTTGAGTTCAAGCAGTGAGCAGTTGGAGAGTGAGTGGGTTGTATTCCGTAGAAGTCAAATGAGCAGGGTTCATCCCAAATGGTAGCATATGCCCTATATAGTGCACTACTTTTGACCAAGGCCCATAGAGAATGTAGGGAATAGGGTGCCATTTGGGACAAATCCCAGACATTCAGAATGACAAGGCCATTAAAAAACAATCTATACCCATTACAAAGCCTGTGTATGCACCTGGCTATTTCAGAATAGAGCGAGAGACCCTTATTCACATATAGACAGCAGAGACCAGCTCTGATATAAGCTGTATCATTCATCGTCAGCACAAGGCACTGGCATTGACTGTCCCCATTCAGAAACACACACACACACACTGATTTACTGCAAATTAACACACACACACACACACACACACACACACACACACACACACACACACACACACACACACACACACACACACACACACACACACACACACGCACGAATCAGCATTGTTTACTGTGTATTCTAAGCCAGTCAGTAGTACTAGACACAGCAGTAAGTATGCCATAGAGAACTAGGCCACGTACACACAGTAACAGCAGATTAACATATTTAACAGTAACAGATTTCGGATGTTTAATAAAATATCCATATATGCTTTCCGAAGTGCTGCTGCTGCTGCTGCTGCAAAAAAAAAAAAAAACTGATAGCTGAGTACTGGTCAAAGGTGAAGTCCCCTAGTCATCCCGAACTCTGCTCTGCTCAAATCCACTCTGACCAATGCGCCATGGCAGTTCACAATGCTCTGGCAAGCACGACATACTAGATGATACTTGATTTAAAAACTGTTAGGTTCTAATTCTCAGAGTACAAAAAAACTCTACGGACATTATGAAAGGTTCAACCAAGTTTATTCTGCCCAGAGGATCAATACAGCTGCATTAGTCTAAGATGTTTTCACACAAGCACTGATATTTAACCGTTCCTCATAGGCTCAGTCTCCTCCTACACATCTGTACAAACATTGTGTCTTTACTGCTAGGCTGGACACTAGTGATACGGGCCATAAACTTTTATTTCTCCCCTAAGGTGACCTGACCTGACCTCACCCCCCCCCCCCCCCCCCTCCATCACTAATCCATGGTTCTCTCCCTTTATTAATTCCTGTCATATGTAATAACTTCCCTGCACTCAACACATTCCAAGCTTAGTTGCACACACTATATACCTTCCTCCTATAACCCTTAACTTCTGGTGTAGACCTTCCACTATATACCTTCCTCCTATAACCCTTAACTAGTGGTCTAGACCCTCCACTATATACCTTCCTCCTATAACCCTTAACTAGTGGTCTAGACCCTCCACTATATACCTTCCTCCTATAACCCTTAACTAGTGGTCTAGACCCTCCACTATATACCTTCCTCCTATAACCCTTAACTAGTGGTCTAGACCCTCCACTATATACATTCCTCCTATAACCCTTAACTAGTGGTGTAGACCCTCCACTATATACCTTCCTTCTATAACCCTTAACTTCTGGTGTAGACCCTCCACTATATACCTTCCTCCTATAACCCTTAACTAGTGGTCTAGACCCTCCACTATATACATTCCTCCTATAACCCTTAACTTCTGGTGTAGACCCTCCACTATATACCTTCCTCCTATAACCATTCAAATCTGGTGTAGACCCTCAAAACCTCAGTACTCCCTCAGTGACATGAATAAGTACATTTTCATATTCTCAGAACCCACGTTGTTTGAAATGATTTTGTTTGAAGACTTCCCCAAACCATAGCCCCAACCTTAACCACTCGGAAAAATACCTAAACTTAACCCTTTGAGTTGTTTCTGTTTTAACCCTGTTACCATGCAGAATTGACCCTGTTACCATGCAGAATTGACCCAGTTACCATGCAGAATTAACCCTGATACCATGCAGAATTAACCCTGTAACCATGCAGAATTAACCCTGTTACCGTGCAGAATTAACCCTGTTACCATGCATAATTAACCCTGTTACCATGCAGAATTAACCCTGTTACCATGCAGAATTAACCCTGTAACCATGCAGAATTAACCCTGTTACCATGCAGAATTAACCCTGTTACCATGCAGAATTAACCCTGTTACCATGCAGAATTAATCCTGTTACCATGCAGAATTAACCCTGTTACCATGCAGAATTAACCCTGTTACCGTGCAGAATTAACCCTGTAACCATGCAGAATTAACCCTGTTACCATGCAGAATTAACCCTGTTACCATGCAGAATTAACCCTGTTACCGTGCAGAATTAACCCTGTTACCGTGCAGAATTAACCCTGTAACCATGCAGAATGAATCCTGTTACCATGCAGAATTAACCCTGTTACCATGCAGAATTAACCCTGTTACCGTGCAGAATTAACCCTGTTACCGTGCAGAATTAACCCTGTAACCATGCAGAATTAACCCTGTTACCATGCAGAATTAACCCTGTTACCATGCAGAATTAACCCTGTTACCGTGCAGAATTAACCCTGTAACCATGCAGAATTAACCCTGTTACCGTGCAGAATTAACCCTGTAACCATGCAGAATGAACCCTGTTACCATGCAGAATGAACCATGTTACCACGCAGAATTAACCCTGTTACCATGCAGAATTAACCCTGTAACCATGCAGAATTAACCCTGTTACCATGCAGAATTAACCCTGTTACCATGCAGAATTAACCCTGTTACCGTGCAGAATTAACCCTGTTACCATGCAGAATTAACCCTGTTACCGTGCAGAATTAACCCTGTTACCATGCAGAATTAACCCTGTTACCATGCAGAATTAACCCTGTTACCGTGCAGAATTAACCCTGTAACCATGCAGAATTAACCCTGTTACCATGCAGAATTAACCCTGTAACCAAGCAGAATTAACCCAGTTACCGTGCAGAATTAACCCTGTTACCATACAGAATTAACCCTGTTACCATGCAGAATTAACCCTGTTACCGTGCAGAATTAACCCTGTTACCATGCAGAATTAACCCTGTAACCATGCAGAATTAACCCTGTTACCATGCAGAATTAACCCTGTTACCATGCAGAATTAACCCTGTTACCGTGCAGAATTAACCCTGTTACCATGCAGAATTAACCCTGTTACCATGCAGAATTAACCCTGTTACCATGCAGAATTAACCCTGTTACCATGCAGAATTAACCCTGTTACCATGCAGAATTAACCCTGTTACCGTGCAGAATTAACCCTGTAACCATGCAGAATTAACCCTGTTACCATGCAGAATTAACCCTGTTACCATGCAGAATTAATGCATCAAATATAGACGTTCATCCATAATACGTCAAATTTGTAAGTGACACTACTGTATGAGAACTTGTTGGTAATAGAGGGTGCTCTGGCGTTACCACCCTGATAATCACTTCTACAATTACTACTTGACTTCTCTACGTCTAGCCTCGTGTGTGTGGTCACAGACAGTTTATGTTCTGAGCACTGAAGTCCACATGTTCATTATACACTGGGTGGTTTGAGCCCTGAATGCTGATTGGCTGACAGCCGTGGTATATCAGTCCGTTTACCACGGGTATGACAAAACATGTATTTTTCCTCCTCTAATTACGTTGGTAACCAGTTTATAATAGCAATAAGGCACCTCTGGGGTTTGTGGATTATGGCCAGTATACCATAGCTAAGGGCTGTATCCAGGCACTCCCGAACAGCCCTTAGATGTTCTAAAGCAAACAAGAGTTTATGTTGGACAAATTCAGGTATGTTTATCACCGTTCCGTTTGCTTCCGTTTCACCCCTTATCACACTCAAACACAGCTGACTTTCATAGCAGCCACGTACAAACAGCGTGATCCCTTTGATCGTTCTATAAAAAAAGCAAAGCAAAAGGTCAGAGTGTTATTGGCCATATATAGGGAATAGGGATCTACAGGGCCCTGGTCTAAAGTAGTGAACTATATATAGGGAATATGGTTCCATAAGGCTCTGGTCAAAAGTAGTGCACTATACAGGGAATAGGGTTCTATAGGCTCCTGGTCTAAAGTAGTGCACTAACTAGGGAATAGGGATCCATTTGGGAAGCATACTGCTTGTGTCTTCTTTGTCAAGCAAAACTTTTCCGTCAAAACGTCATCGAGTTTCCTTGTAAGCCTCTTCGGGGGGGAAACCGTGAAGCGAGTTGCAGCATATTGTCTTTTTTCTATTGATGAGTCTTTTATTAAAGTGAATGAAACAACGTAGTGTTTATTTGGTGCTTTTCATTAAATCATGTTGCTGTTCTTTATTTGGCCTAAATTCCATTCATTCATATTAGGCCACTATTTAGTAGCATAGGATACCGAAACTAATTGGATCTGGTAAAAAGCCGCGATTCAATTAAAGAAGGACTTGACTATAGAAATGCAAACATTGCAAAATGTAGATTTTAGACTCTATGCTTAAAAGGACTGGAGTCCATCTGTTACTGGGCTCTCACCAACATCACAGTTATCATCAAATAATTTTTTGTCATTAATGTCCTGAATAGCAGAATACTGTTGGGTTTTCACGCAGTAGCCTACCTCGGCAAATCCCACACACAGAAACATATGAAAAGTTGAATTCATTACCTTGATGCTTTCTCTGGTAGATATTCTAATTTACACCCTGCTGTCAATCAATCAGACAATAGCAGGTAATCAACATAAATGTACGGGTATGTAAGGGTCCCCAACAACCGTACAACCAGATGTTCCCGCTGATGGCTCATAGGTAGCCCCTCCCAGGTCCCCAACAGCCAGATGTTTTCAGGGGAAAGAGAGCCTGTGAGCTACTACCTCTTTGTACGTTAACAAGACTCCACTATCTTCACTCCTCGTTAACAAGACTCCACTATCTTCACTCCTCGTTAACAAGACTCCACTATCTTCACTCCTCGTTAACAAGACTCCACTGTCTTCACTCCTCGTTAACAAGACTCCACTATCTTCACTCCTCGTTAACAAGACTCCACTATCTTCCCTCCTCGTTAACAAGACTCCACTATCTTCACTCCTCGTTAACAAGACTCCACTATCTTCACTCCTCGTTAACAAGGCTCCACTGTCTTCACTCCTCGTTAACAAGACTCCACTGTCTTCACTCCTCGTTAACAAGACTCCACTATCTTCACTCCTCATTAACAAGACTCCACTATCTTCACTCCTCGTTAACAAGGCTCCACTATCTTCACTCCTCGTTAACAAGACTCCACTATTTTCACTCCTCGTTAACAAGACTCCACTATCTTCACTCCTCATTAACAAGGCTCCACTATCTTCACTCCTCGTTAACAAGACTCCACTATCTTCACATTTTCCAGAGCACAAAAAGTGTATTTCTCTCAAATGTTGTGCACAACTTTGTTTACATCCCTATTAGTGAGCATTTCTCCTTGCCAAGATAATCCATCCACCTGACAGGTGTGGCATATCAAGAAGCTGATTAAACAGCATGATCATTACACATGGGCACCTTGTGCTGCGGACAATAAAAGGCCACTCTAAAATGTGCAGTTTTGTCACACAACACAATGCCACAGATATTTCAAGTTTTGAGGGAGCGTGCAATTGGCATGCTGACTGCCGAAATGTCCTCCAGAGCTGTTGCCAGATAATTTAATGTTAATTTATTTACCACAAACCGCCTCCAAAGTCATTTTAGATAATTTGGCAGTACATCCAAACTGGCCTCACAACTGCAGACCATGGTGGTGGTGGGGTTATGGTATGGGCAGGCATACGTCTACAGACCACAAACACAATTGCATTTAATCGATGGTAATTTGAATGCACAGACATACCGTGACGTGATCCTGAGGCCCATTGTCGTGCCATTCATCCTCCACCATCGACTCATGTTTCAGCATGATAACGCCCGGCTCCATGTCACAAGGATCTGTACACAATTCCTGGAAGCTGAAAATGTCCCAGTTCTTCCTTGGCCTGCATACTCACCAGACATGTCACCCATTGAGCATGTTTGGGATGCTCTGGATCGACGTGTATGACAGCGTGTTCCAGTTCCCGCCAATATCCAGCAACTTCGCACATCAGGTTCTGACTTAGAATATGTGGACAACTACAAATACCTAGGTGTCTGGTTAGACTGTAAACTCTCCTTCCAGACTCACATCAAACATATCCAATCCAAAGTTAAATCTAGAATTGGCTTCCTATTTCGCAACAAAGCATCCTTCACTCATGCTGCCAAACATACCCTCGTAACACTGACCACTCTACCGATCCTCGACTTCGGCGATGTCACTTACAAAATAGCCTCCAATACCCTACTAAATAAATTGGATGCAGTCTATCACAGTGCCATCCGTTTTGTCACCAAAGCCCCATATACTACCCACCACTGCGACCTGTACGCTCTCGTTGGCTGGCCCTCGCTTCATACTCGTCGCCAAACCCACTGGCGCCAGGTCATCTACAAGACCCTGCTAGGTAAAGTCCCCCCTTATCTCAGCTCGCTGGTCACCATAGCAGCACCCACCTGTAGCACGCGCTCCAACAGGTATATCTCTCTGGTCACCCCCAAAACCAATTCTTCCTTTGGCCGCCTCTCCTTCCAGTGCTCTGCTGCCAATGACTGGAACGACCTACAAAAATCTCTGAAGCTGGAGACTCATATCTCTCTCACTAGCTTTAAGCACCAGCTGTCAGAGCAGCTCACAGATTACTGCACCTGTACATAGCCCATCTATAATTTAGCCCAAACAACTACCTCTTTCCCTACTGTATTTATTTATTTATTTATTTTGCTCCTTTGCACCCCATTATTTCTATTTCTACTTTGCACATTCTTCCACTGCAAATCTACCATTCCAGTGTTTAATTGCTATATTGTATTTACTTTGCCACCATGGCCTTTTTTTGCCTTTACCTCCCTTATCTCACCTCATTTGCTCACATTGTATATAGACTTATTTTTCTACTGTATTATTGACTGTATGTTTGTTTTACTCCGTGTGTAACTCTGTGTTGTTGTATGTGTCGAACTGCTTTGCTTCATCTTGGCCAGGTCTCAATTGTAAATGAGAACTTGTTCTCAACTTGCCTACCTGGTTAAATAAAGGGGAAATATATATATTTTTAAATCCATTGTAGAGCAGTGGGACAACAGGCCACAATCAACAGCCTGATCAACTCTATGTGAAGGAGATGTGTCGCGCTGCATGAGGCAAATGGTGGTCACACCTGATACTGACTGGTTTTCTGATCCACTCCCCTACCTGTTTTTAAGGTATCTGTGACCAACAGATGCATATCTGTATTCCCAGTCATGTGAAACTGACTTATACGAATTGTAACTCAGTAAAATCTTTAAAATTGTAGCATGATGCATTTATATTTGTGTTCAGTACAGTTTTTATTTTATGCCTGCTTTATTAGGTTATTCCATAAGTGGTTGGACATATATAATTATATTATATTGATTATTAGATGCTAGAGAACATTTTAAGAAATCTACAACTTTATATGAGCACGTTGTTATTTAATTAATGTATCAGTAGGTTTATGGATGACATTTGTAAAGATTTTCGCCAAAACCCAGTTTTTATTTATTCTGTTTAATAGAATGCATAACCTTTCTTATTACTTATTTTAAACAGCCAGCCAATCACCACACACACTTGTTCCCCAGCCAATCACCACACAGTTGTTCCCCAGCCAATCACCACACACACTTGTTCCCCAGCCAATCACCACACACAGTTGTTCCCCAGCCAATCACCACACACACTTGTTCCCCAGCCAATCACCACACACAGATGTTCCCCAGCCAATCACCACACAGTTGTTCCCCAGCCAATCACCACACAGTTGTTCCCCAGCCAATCACCACACACAGTTGTTCCCCAGCCAATCACCACACACACTTGTTCCCCAGCCAATCACCACACACAGCTGTTCCCCAGCCAATCACCACACAGTTGTTCCCCAGCCAATCACCACACAGTTGTTCCCCAGCCAATCACCACACACAGTTGTTCCCCAGCCAATCACCACACACACTTGTTCCCCAGCCAATCACCACACAGTTGTTCCCCAGCCAATCACCACACACAGTTGTTCCCCAGCCAATCACCACACACAGCTGTTCCACAACCAATCACCACACAGTTGTTCACCGGCCAATCACCACACAGTTGTTCCCCAGCCAATCACCACACACAGTTGTTCCCCAGCCAATCACCACACACACTTGTTCCCCAGCCAATCACCACACAGTTGTTCCCCAGCCAATCACCACACAGTTGTTCCCCAGCCAATCACCATACAGTTGTTCCCCAGCCAATCACCACACACTCGGGCGTGCGTGGACGAGAGTCACCGACGAAGGAGTTTGCTTCTGTTGCTGTAAAATATGATGTTGCTGTGAAATATGATGTTGCTGTGAAATATGATGTTGCAGCGGAACAAGAGCTTTAACTTCCTCTATGGACACACTCCACACCCCCCGCTACCAAAACCTGCTAGCCCTCCGCTAGTCCAAACATAATGTCCTCTATGGACACACTCCACACCCCCGCTACCAAAACCTGCTAGCCCTCCGCTAGTCCAAACATAATGTCCTCTATGGACACACTCCACACCCCCGCTACCAAAACCTGCTAGCCCTCCGCTAGTCCAAACATAATGTCCTCTATGGACACACTCCACACCCCCGCTACCAAAACCAGCTAGCCCTCCGCTAGTCCAAACATAATGTCCTCTATGGACACACTCCACACCCCCCCGCTACCAAAACCTGCTAGCCCTCCGCTAGTCCAAACATAATGTCCTCTATGGACACACTCCACATCCCCGCTACCAAAACCAGCTAGCCCTCCGCTAGTCCAAACATAATGTCCTCTATGGACACACTCCACACCCCCGCTACCAAAACCAGCTAGCCCTCCGCTAGTCCAAACATAATGTCCTCTATGGACACACTCCACACCCCCCGCTACCAAAACCTGCTAGCCCTCCGCTAGTCCAAACATAATGTCCTCTATGGACACACTCCACATCCCCCGCTACCAAAACCTGCTAGCCCTCCACTAGTCCAAACATAATGTCCTCTATGGACACACTCCACACCCCCCGCTACCAAAACCTGCTAGCCCTCCGCTAGTCCAAACATAATGTCCTCTATGGACACACTCCACACCCCCCCGCTACCAAAACCTGCTAGCCCTCCGCTAGTCCAAACATAATGTCCTCTATGGACACACTCCACACCCCCGCTACCAAAACCTGCTAGCCCTCCACTAGTCCAAACATAATGTCCTCTATGGACACACTCCACACCCCCGCTACCAAAACCTGCTAGCCCTCCGCTAGTCCAAACATAATGTCCTCTATGGACACACTCCACACCCCCCGCTACCAAAACCTGCTAGCCCTCCGCTAGTCCAAACATAATGTCCTCTATGGACACACTCCACATCCCCCGCTACCAAAACCAGCTAGCCCTCCGCTAGTCCAAACATAATGTCCTCTATGGACACACTCCACACCCCCCGCTACCAAAACCAGCTAGCCCTCCGCTAGTCCAAACATAATGTCCTCTATGGACACACTCCACATCCCCCGCTACCAAAACCTGCTAGCCCTCCGCTAGTCCAAACATAATGTCCTCTATGGACACACTCCACATCCCCCGCTACCAAAACCTGCTAGCCCTCCGCTAGTCCAAACATAATGTCCTCTATGGACACACTCCACACCCCCGCTACCAAAACCTGCTAGCCCTCCGCTAGTCCAAACATAATGTCCTCTATGGACACACTCCACATCCCCCGCTACCAAAACCTGCTAGCCCTCCGCTAGTCCAAACATAATGTCCTCTATGGACACACTCCACACCCCCCGCTACCAAAACCAGCTAGCCCTCCGCTAGTCAAAACATAATGTACTTGTCTGTGTGGAAGTGTGTGGAAGCGTGCGTGTGTGTATATGCGTGTGTGTATGCGTGTGTGTGTGTGTGTGTGTGTATGCGTGTGCGTATGTGTGTGTGTGTGTGTGTGTGTATGCGTGTGTATATGCGTGTGTGTGTGTGTATGTATGCGTGTGTGTGTGTGTGTGTATGCGTGTGCGTATGTGTATGTGTGTGTGTGTGTGTGTGTGTGTGTGTGTGTGTGTGTGTGTGTGTGTGTGTGTGTGTGTGTGTGTGTGTGTGTGTGTGTGTGTGTGTGTATGCGTGTGTGTGTGTGTGTGTCTGTACTTCTTCATCACCATGGTCTCATTAAAGTGGAATAGGAGTTTATATTTTCCTCCTCTGTCTAGGTTCCCACAGAACATCTCAACTAGCTAACAGATCACACAAAAGGCAGCTTAAATCAAAGGCTGCTAAAGAGAAGCGTTAATACAATGCTCCCACCTTACCAGGCAGTCTGTGTGAAGAGGCTTGCAGCAGCACGGAGCATAGAGAGGAGAACAACTTCAAACACAATCCCTCTTTAATCTTCTCCTGTACTGGACCCAAGGAAACAGAGAAGAGAGTTGTCACTCTCCCTCTCTCCTTCCTACTCCCTCCCTCCCTCTCTCTTTTCTACTCCCTCCCTCCCTCCCTCCCTCCTGCCTAGTACCTCTCGCTCTCCTACTACCTCCCTCTCTCTCTCTCTCCTACTACCTCACTCTCTCTCCTACTACCTCCCTCTCTCTCCTACTACCTCACTCTCTCTCCTACTACCTCCCTCTCTCTCCTACTACCTCACTCTCTCTCCTACTACCTCTCTCTCTCTCCTACTACCTCACTCTCTCTCCTACTACCTCCCTCTCTCCTACTACCTACCTCTCTCTCCTACTGCCTCCCTCTCTCTCCTACTACCTCCCTCTCTCTCCTACTACCTCCCTCTCTCTCCTACTACCTCCCTCTCTCTCCTACTACCTCCCTCTCTCTCCTACTACCTCCCTCTCTCTCCTACTACCTCCCTCCCTCTCCTACTACCTCTCTCTCTCTCCTACTACCTCCCTCTCTCTCCTACTACCTCCCTCTCTCTCCTACTACCTCCCTCTCTCTCCTACTACCTCCCTCTCTTTCCTACTACCTCCCTCTCTCTCCTACTACCTCCCTCTCTCTCCTACTACCTCCCTCTCTCTCCTACTACCTCCCTCTCTCTCCTACTACCTCCCTCTCTCTCCTACTACCTCCCTCTCTTTCCTACTACCTCCCTCTCTCTCCTACTACCTCCCTCTCTCTCCTACTACCTCCCTCTCTCTCCTACTACCTCCCTCTCTCTCCTACTACCTCCCTCTCTCTCCTACTACCTCTCTCTCTCTCCTACTACCTCCCTCTCTCTCCTACTACCTCCCTCTCTCTCCTACTACCTCCCTCTCTCTCCTACTATCCCCCTCTCTCTTCTACTGCCTCCCTCTTTCCCCTACTACCTCCCTCTCTCTCCTACTACCTCCCTCTCTCTTCTACTGCCTCCCTCTTTCCCCTACTACCTCCCTCTCTCCTACTACCTCCCACTTTCCTACTACCTCCCTCTCTCTTCTACTGCCTCCCTTTTTCTCCTACTACCTCCCTCTCTCCTACTACCTCCCTCTCTCCTACTACCTCCCTCTTTCCTACTACCTCCCTCTCTCTCCTACTACCTCCCTCTTTCCTACTACCTCCCTCTCTCTTCTACTGCCTCCCTCTTTCTCCTACTACCTCCCTCTCTCCTACTACCTCCCTCTCTCCTACTACCTCCCTCTCTCCTACTACCTCCCTCTTTCCTACTACCTCCCTCTCTCTCCTACTACCTCCCTCTTTCCTACTACCTCCCTCTGTCTCCTACTACCTCCCTCTCTCCTACTACCTCCCTCTCTCTTCTACTGCCTCCCTCTTTCTCCTACTACCTCCCTCTCTCCTACTACCTCCCTCTCTCCTACTACCTCCCTCTTTCCTACTACCTCCCTCTCTCTTCTACTGCCTCCCTCTTTCTCCTACTACCTCCCTCTCTCTCCTACTACCTCCCTCTCTCTCCTACTACCTCCCTCTCTCTCCTACTACCTCCCTCTCTCCTACTACCTCCCTCTCTCTCCTACTACCTCCCTCTCTCTCCTACTGCCTCCCTCTTTCCCCTACTACCTCCCTCTCTCTCCTACTGCCTCCCTCTCTCTCCTACTTCCTCCCTCTCTCTCCTACTGCCTCCCTCTCTCTTCTACTGCCTCCCTCTTTCTCCTACTACCTCCCTCTCTCTCCTACTACCTCCCTCTCTCTTCTACTGCCTCCCTCTTTCCCCTACTACCTCCCTCTCTCCTACTACCTCCCTCTTTCCTACTACCTCCCTCTCTCTTGTCACGGCTCCTCCTCTGCAGTGCAGGGGGCGGTTCCTCCTGCAGGCAGAGGAGGGTCGTTAGTGATTGGAGCCACCTGGGCTCAGGGTATAACACTGCTTCACTAATCACTTCTCTCTCTGCTCCTCCAGGTATGATCCTGTTTTGTTTGTTCCTTTGTAGTTTTGCATAGTTTTCACTCAGTCATGTTCACACACACATATTCACACATCCCTGCACTTTACATACACCTTACATTATGATACTTCCAAACCTCATTCCTTTTCCTTAGTTTAAAGTTAATAGTTTTGTTTATAATAAAGAACACTTTTAATTGGCCTTTACCTGTTGTTCGTGTCCCCTCATTTTTGTCACAGGCTATGAGCCGGCTTGTGACACTCTCCTACTACCTCCCTCTTTCCTACTACCTCCCTCTTTCCTACTACCTCCCTCTCTCTCCTACTACCTCCCTCTCTCTCCTACTACCTCCCTCTTTCCTACTACCTCCCTCTCTCTCCTACTACCTCCCTCTCTCTCCTACTACCTCCCTCTCTCCTACTACCTCCCTCTTTCCTACTACCACCCTCTTTCCTACTACCTCCCTCTCTCTCCTACTACCTCCCTCTCTCTCCTACTACCTCCCTCTCTCTCCTACTACCTCCCTCTTTCCTACTACCTCCCTCTTTCCTACTACCTCCCTCTCTCTCCTACTACCTCCCTCTCTCTCCTACTACCTCCCTCTTTCCTACTACCTCCCTCTCTCTCCTACTACCTCCCTCTCTCTCCTACTACCTCCCTCTCTCCTACTACCTCCCTCTTTCCTACTACCACCCTCATTCCTACTACCTCCCTCTCTCTCCTACTACCTCCCTCTCTCTCCTACTACCTCCCTCGTTCCTACTACCTCCCTCTCTCTCCTACTACCTCCCTCTCTCTCCTACTACCTCCCTCTCTCCTACTACCTCCCTCTTTCCTACTACCACCCTCTTTCCTACTACCTCCCTCTCTCCTACTACCTCCCTCTTTCCTACTACCTCCCTCTCTCTCCTACTACCTCCCTCTCTCCTACTACCTCCCTCTGTCTCCTACTACCTCCCTCTCTCCTACTACCTCCCTCTCTCTCCTACTACCTCCCTCTCTCCTACTACCTCCCTCTCTCCTACTACCTCCCTCTCTCTCCTACTACCTCCCTCTCTCTCCTACTACCTCCCTCTGTCTCCTACTACCTCCCTCTCTCCTACTACCTCCCTCTCTCTCCTACTACATCCCTCTGTCTCCTACTACCTCCCTCTCTCTCCTACTACCTCCCTCTGTCTCCTACTACCTCCCTCTCTCTCCTACTACCTCCCTCTCTCTCCTACTACCTCCCTCTCTCTCCTACTACCTCCCTCTCTCTCCTACTACCTCCCTCTCTCCTACCTCCCTCTCTCCTACCTCCCTCTCTCCTACTACCTCCCTCTCTCTCCTACTACCTCCCTCTCTCTCCTACTACCTCCCTCTCTCTCCTACTACCTCCCTCTCTCTCCTACTACCTCCCTCTCTCTCCTACTACCTCCCTCTGTCTCCTACTACCTCCCTCTCTCTCCTACTACCTCCCTCTCTCTCCTACTACCTCCCTCTGTCTCCTACTACCACCCTCTCTCCTACTACCTCCCTCTGTCTCCTACTACCTCCCTCTCTCCTACTACCTCCCTCTCTCCTACTACCTCCCTCTCTCCTACTACCTCCCTCTCTCTCCTACTACCTCCCTCTCTCTCCTACAACCCCCCTCTCTCCTTCTACCTCCCTCTCTCTCCTACTGCCTCCCTCTTTCTCCTACTACCTCCCTCTTTCCTACTACCTCCCCCTCTCTCCTACTACCTCCCTCTCTCTCCTACTACCTCCCTCTCTCTCCTACAACCCCCCTCTCTCCTACTACCTCCCTCTCTCTCCTACTACCTCCCTCTGTCCTACTACCTCCCCCTCTCTCCTACTACCTCCCTCTCTCTCCTACTACCTCCCTCTTTCCTACTACCTCCCTCTGTCTCCTACTACCTCCCTCTCTCTCCTACTACCTCCCTCTCTCACCTACTACCTCCCTCTCTCTCCTACTACCTCCCTCTCTCTCCTACTACCTCCCTCTGTCTCCTACTACCTCCCTCTCTCCTACTACCTCCCTCTCTCCTACTACCTCCCTCTCTCCTACTACCTCCCTCTGTCTCCTACTACCTCCCTCTCTCTCCTACTACCTCCCTCTCTCTCCTACAACCCCCCTCTCTCCTTCTACCTCCCTCTCTCTCCTACTGCCTCCCTCTTTCTCCTACTACCTCCCTCTTTCCTACTACCTCCCCCTCTCTCCTACTACCTCCCTCTCTCTCCTACTACCTCCCTCTCTCTCCTACAACCCCCCTCTCTCCTACTACCTCCCTCTCTCTCCTACTACCTCCCTCTTTCCTACTACCTCCCCCTCTCTCCTACTACCTCCCTCTCTCTCCTACAACCCCCCTCTCTCCTTCTACCTCCCTCTCTCTCCTACTGCCTCCCTCTTTCTCCTACTACCTCCCTCTTTCCTACTACCTCCCCCTCTCTCCTACTACCTCCCTCTCTCTCCTACTACCTCCCTCTCTCTCCTACAACCCCCCTCTCTCCTACTACCTCCCTCTCTCTCCTACTACCTCCCTCTTTCCTACTACCTCCCTCTCTCTCCTACTACCTCCCTCTCTCCTACTACCTCCCTCTCTCTCCTACTACCTCCCTCTTTCCTACTACCTCCCTCTCTCTCCTACTACCTCCCTCTGTCTCCTACTACCTCCCTCTCTCCTACTACCTCCCTCTCTCTCCTACTACCTCCCTCTTTCCTACTACCTCCCTCTCTTTCCTACTACCTCCCTCTCTCTCCTACTACCTCCCTCTTTCCTACTACCTCCCTCTTTCCTACTACCTCCCTCTCTCTCCTTCTACATCCCTCTCTCCCACTACCTCCCTCTCTCCCACTACCTCCCTCTCTCCCACTACCTCCCTCTCTCTCCTACTACCTCCCTCTTTCCTACTACCTCCCTCTCTTTCCTACTGACTCCCCCTCTCTCCTACTACCTCCATCTCTCTCCTACTACCTCCCTCTCTCTCCTACTACCTCCCTCTGTCTCCTACTACCTCCCTCTCTCCTAAATACCGCCCTCTCTCCTACTACCGCCCTCTCTCCTACTACCTCCCTCTCTCCCACTACCTCCCTCTCTCCTACTACCTCCCTCTCTCCTACTACCTCCCTCTCTCTCCTACTACCTCCCTCTCTCCTACTACCTCCCTCTTTCCTACTACCTCCCTCTCTCTCCTACTACCTCCCTTTCCCTCCTACTACCTCCCTCTCTCTCCTACTACCTCCCTCTCTCCTACTACCTCCCTCTCTCTCCTACAACCCCCCTCTCTCCTACTACCTCCCTCTCTCTCCTACTACCTCCCTCTTTCCTACTACCTCCCTCTCTCTCCTACTACCTCCCTCTCTCTCCTACTACCTCCCTCTTTCCTACTACCTCCCTCTCTCTCCTACTACCTCCCTCTGTCTCCTACTACCTCCCTCTCTCCTACTACCTCCCTCTCTCTCCTACTACCTCCCTCTTTCCTACTACCTCCCTCTCTTTCCTACTACCTCCCTCTCTCTCCTACTACCTCCCTCTTTCCTACTACCTCCCTCTTTCCTACTACCTCCCTCTCTCTCCTTCTACATCCCTCTCTCCCACTACCTCCCTCTCTCCCACTACCTCCCTCTCTCCTACTACCTCCCTCTCTCTCCTACTACCTCCCTCTTTCCTACTACCTCCCTCTCTTTCCTACTGACTCCCCCTCTCTCCTACTACCTCCCTCTCTCTCCTACTACCTCCCTCTCTCTCCTACTACCTCCCTCTGTCTCCTACTACCTCCCTCTCTCCTAAATACCGCCCTCTCTCCTACTACCGCCCTCTCTCCTACTACCTCCCTCTCTCCCACTACCTCCCTCTCTCCTACTACCTCCCTCTCTCCTACTACCTCCCTCTCTCTCCTACTACATCCCTCTCTCCTACTACCTCCCTCTTTCCTACTACCTCCCTCTCTCTCCTACTACCTCCCTTTCCCTCCTACTACCTCCCTCTCTCTCCTACTACCTCCCTCTCTCCTACTACCTCCCTCTCTTTCCTACTACCTCCCTCTCTCTCCTACTACCTCCCTCTTTCCTACTACCTCCCTCTCTCTCCTACTACCTCCCTCTTTCCTACTACCTCCCTCTCTCTCCTACTACCTCCCTCTGTCTCCTACTACCTCCCTCTCTCCTACTACCTCACTCTCTTTCCTACTACCTCCCTCTCTCTCCTACTACCTCCCTCTCTTTCCTACTACCTCCCTCTCTCTCCTACTACCTCCCTCTTTCCTACTACCTCCCTCTCTCTCCTACTACCTCCCTCTTTCCTACTACCTCCCTCTCTCTCCTACTACCTCCCTCTGTCTCCTACTACCTCCCTCTCTCCTACTACCTCACTCTCTTTCCTACTACCTCCCTCTCTCTCCCACTACCTCCCTCTCTCCCACTACCTCCCTCTCTCTCCTACTACCTCCCTCTCTCTCCTACTACCTCCCTCTCTCTCCTACTACCTCCCTCTTTCCTACTACCTCCCTCTCTCTCCCACTACCTCCCTCTCTCC
The DNA here is from genome assembly GCF_016432855.1 of Salvelinus namaycush. NCBI lineage: Eukaryota > Metazoa > Chordata > Actinopteri > Salmoniformes > Salmonidae > Salvelinus > Salvelinus namaycush. Next base: position 30,541 of record NW_024058380.1, on the reverse strand, counting down.
CACTACCTCCCTCTCTCCTACTACATCCCTCTCTCCTACTACCTCACTCTCTCTCCTACTACCTCCCTCTCTCTCCTACTAAATCCCTCTCTTTCCTACTACCTCCCTCTCTCTCCTACTACCTCCCTCTCTCCTACTACCTCCCTCTCTCTCCTACTACCCCCTCTAACCACTAGGCTACCTGCCTCTCCCCTCTAACCACTAGGCTACCTGCCTCCCCCTCTAACCACTAGGCTACCTGCCTCCCCCCTCTAACCACTAGGCTACCTGCCGCCCCCCTATAACCACTAGCCTACCTGCCGCCCCCCTCTAACCACTAGGCTACCTGCCACCCCCCTCTAACCACTAGGCTACCTGCCTCCCCCCTCTAAACACTAGACTACCTGCCTCCCCCCTCTAACCACTAGGCTACCTGCCTCCCCCCTCTAACCACTAGGCGACCTGCCACCCCCCTCTAACCACTAGGCTACCTGCCTCCCCCTCTAACCACTAGGCTACCTGCCACCCCCCTCTAACCACTAGGCTACCTGCCTCCCCCCTCTAACCACTAGGCTACCTGCCGCCCCCCTCTAACCACTAGGCTACCTGTCGCCCCCCTCTAACCACTAGGCTACCTGCCGCCCCCCTCTAACCACTAGGCTACCTGCCGCCCCTCTCTAACCACTAGGCTACCTGCCGCCCCCCTCTAATCACTAGGCTACCTGCCGCCCCCCTCTAACCGCTAGGCTACCTGCCGCCCCCCTCTAACCGCTAGGCTACCTGCCGCCCTCCTCTAACCACTAGGCAACCTGCCGCCCTCCTCTAACCACTAGGCTACCTGCCTCCCCCCTCTAACCACTAGGCTACCTGCCACCCCCCTCTAACAACTAGGCTACCTGCCTCCCCCTCTAACCACTAGGCTACCTGCCGCCTCTACACTCTAACCACTAGGCTACCTGCCTCCCCCCTCTAACCACTAGGCTACCTGCCTCCCCCCTCTAACCACTAGGCTACCTGCCTCCCCCCTCTAACCACTAGGCTACCTGCCTCCCCCCTCTAACCACTAGGCTACCTGCCTCCCTCCTCTAACCACTAGGCTACCTGCCTCCCCCCTCTAACCACTAGGCTACCTGCCTCCCCCCTCTAACCACTAGGCTACCTGCCTCCTCCCTCTAACCACTAGGCTACCTGCCTCCCCTATAAACCAATCAGAATGGAGAAAGAGTCATTAAAATGTATGTGTTGCCACCCTGGGACCGCTACTCACTACTCATATAGCACCCTGGGATCACTACACACTACTCATATAGCACCCTGGGATCACTACTCACTACTCATATAGCACCCTGGGATCACTACTCACTACTCATATAGCACCCTGGGATCACTACACACTACTCATATAGCACCCTGGGATCACTACTCACTACTCATATAGCACCCTGGGATCACTACTCACTGCTCATATAGCACCCTGGGATCGCTACTCACTGCTCATAAAGCACCCTGGGATCGCTACTCACTACTCATATAGCACCCTGGGATCACTACTCACTACTCATATAGCACCCTGGGATCACTACTCACTACTCATATAGCACCCTGGGATCACTACTCACTACTCATATAGCACCCTGGGATCACTACTCACTACTCATATAGCACCCTGGGATCGCTACTCACTACTCATATAGCACCCTGGGATCACTACTCACTACTCATATAGCACCCTGGGATCACTACTCACTACTCATATAGCACCCTGGGATCACTACTCACTACTCATATAGCACCCTGGGATCACTACTCACTACTCATATAGCACCCTGGGATCGCTACTCACTACTCATATAGCACCCTGGGATCGCTACTCACTACTCATATAGCACCCTGGGATGACTACACACTACTCATATAGCACCCTGGGATCACTACTCACTGCTCATATAGCACCCTGGGATCACTACTCACTACTCATATAGCACCCTGGGATCACTACACACTACTCATATAGCACCCTGGGATCACTACTCACTACTCATATAGCACCCTGGGATCACTACTCACTGCTCATATAGCACCCTGGGATCGCTACTCACTGCTCATAAAGCACCCTGGGATCGCTACTCACTACTCATATAGCACCCTGGGATCACTACTCACTACTCATAAAGCACCCTAGGATCACTACTCACTACTCATATAGCACCCTGGGATCGCTACTCACTACTCATATAGCACCCTGGGATCACTACTCACTACTCATAAAGCACCCTAGGATCACTCACTACTCATAAAGCAAATGTACAAGTTTTATTATTTATAAACATAAAATACTGTCATGCCGTCAAATACTTAGAAAAATACCATGATATGATATTTTGGCCATATCGCCCAGCCCTACCGAAAACACACACAGAAAACACACACACCGACACACTCACTCCTCGCTCTGCATCCTAAAGCAGTGGTGCAGTGAGGTAAACATATATGAGGAATTTTCAGATCTGGAGAGGGGAAAGACAAGGGGAAGAGGGAAGGGGTAGAGAGGATAGAGAGGGGAGAGAGAAGGGGAAGAGGGAAGGGGAAGAGAGGATATATAGAGGGGAGAGAGAAGGGGAAGAGGGAAGGGGAAGAGAGGAGAGAGAGGGGAGAGAGAAGGGGAAAAGGGAAGGGGTAGAGAGGATAGAGAGGGGAGAGAGAAGGGGAAGAGGGAAGGGGTAGAGAGGATAGAGAGGGGAAAGAGAAGGGGTAGAGGGAAGGGGTAGAGAGGATAGAGAGGGGAGAGAGAAGGGGAAGAGGGAAGGGGTAGAGAGGATAGAGAGGGGAGAGAGAAGGGGAAGAGGGAAGGGGAAGAGAGGAGAGAGAGGGGAGAGAGAAGGGTAAGAGGGAAGGGGAAGAGAGGATAGAGAGGGGAGAGAGAAGGGGAAGAGGGAAGGGGTAGAGAGGAGAGAGAGGGGAGAGAGAAGGGGAAGAGGGAAGGGGTAGAGAGGATAGAGAGGGGAGAGAGAAGGGGAAGAGAGGATAGAGAGAAGGGGAAGAGGGAAGGGGTAGAGAGGATAGAGAGGGGAGAGAGAAGGGGAAGAGGTAAGGGGTAGAGAGGATAGAGAGGGGAGAGAGAAGGGGAAGAGAGGAGAGAGAGAAGGGGAAGAGGGAAGGGGTAGAGAGGATAGAGAGAAGGGGAAGAGGGAAGGGGTAGAGAGGATAGAGAGGGGAGAGAGAAGGGGTAGAGGGAAGGGGTAGAGAGGATAGAGAGGGGAGAGAGAAGGGGAAGAGGGAAGGGGTAGAGAGGATAGAGAGGGGAGAGAGAAGGGGAAGAGGGAAGGGGTAGAGAGGATAGAGAGGGGAGAGAGAAGGGGAAGAGGGAAGGGGAAGAGAGGAGAGAGAGGGGAGAGAGAAGGGGAAGAGGGAAGGGGAAGAGAGGAGAGAGAGGGGAGAGAGAAGGGGAAGAGGGAAGGGGAAGAGAGGAGAGAGAGGGGAGAGAGAAGGGGAAGAGGGAAGGGGTAGAGAGGAGAGAGAGGGGAGAGAGAAGGGGAAGAGGGAAGGGGAAGAGAGGATAGAGAGGGGAGAGAGAAGGGGAAGAGGGAAGGGGTATAGAGGAGAGAGAGTGGAGAGAGAAGGGGAAGAGGGAAGGGGTAGAGAGGAGAGAGAGGGGAAAGAGAAGGGGAAGAAGGAAGGGGTAGAGAGGAGAGAGAGGGGAGAGAGGGGAAGAGGGAAGGGGTAGAGAGGAGAGAGAGGGGAGAGAGAAGGGGAAGAGGGAAGGGGTAGAGAGGATAGAGAGGGGAGAGAGAAGGGGAAGAGGGAAGGGGTAGAGAGGATAGAGAGGGGAGAGAGAAGGGGAAGAGGGAAGGGGTAGAGAGGATAGAGAGGGGAGAGAGAAGGGGAAGAGGGAAGGGGTAGAGAGGATATAGAGGGGAGAGAGAAGGGGAAGAGGGAAGGGGTAGAGAGGAGAGAGAGGGGAGAGAGAAGGGGAAGAGGGAAGGGGTAGAGAGGAGAGAGAGGGGAGAGAGAAGGGGAAGAGGGAAGGGGAAGAGAGGAGAGAGAGGGGAGAGAGAAGGGGAAGAGGGAAGGGGTAGAGAGGATAGAGAGGGGAGAGAGAAGGGGAAGAGGGAAGGGGAAGAGAGGATAGAGAGGGGAGAGAGAAGGGGTAGAGGGAAGGGGTAGAGAGGATAGAGAGGGGAGAGAGAAGGGGAAGAGGGAAGGGGTAGAGAGGATATAGAGAGGATAGAGAGGGGAGAGCGCACGAATGCCTGATTCCCCAGTGACTCCAGTCGATTTCCACCGCGACCTTGTCCAAAATGGAAAAGCCAATTCCAATTGTTCCACTGTTAATTAGAAGTGACCTGTTTGGCTGAGCTGAATATGGCGAGATGTAGAGAGAGAGAGGGGAGTGAGAGAGAAGGTGAGGGTGAGAATGATTTCAGAGGGGGTAGAGGAGTTGAGGAGGGGGTGAGGAGGGGTAGAGGAGGTGGTGAGAACTCTCACCCCAGGCCATCCCACACAGATGGTTGGACAGAAGACTCAACCCTGATATCCGTCCCCCTCCATCCCTCATCCCATCTTCACTCAGCCCCTCATCTTTTCCTCATCCTACCACAACTTCCTCCTCCTCATCCCCATGCTCAAAACAGTCAGCTTCACCCCTACCCCTCATCCATCTCTCCTCCTTCTCCCTCGCTCCTACTCAAATGGCGCCGACAGAGATGGCCGCTTCGCGTTCCTAGGAAACTATGCAGTATTTTGGGTTTTTTACGTGTTATTTCTTACATTGGTACCCCAGGTAATCTTAGGTTTCATTACATACAGTCGGGAGGAACTACTGAATATAAGAGCAACGTCAACTCACCATCATTACGACCAGGAATATGACTTTCCCGAAGCGGATCCTGTGTTTTGCCTTCCACCCAGGACAATGGATCTGATCCCAGCAGGCGAACCTAAACAACGTCGCCGTAAAAGGGGCAAACGAAGCGGTCTTCTGGTCAGGCTCCGGAGACGGGCACATCGCGCACCACTCCCTAGCATACTACTCGCCAATGTCCAGTCTCTTGACAACAAGGTTGATGAAATCCGAGCAAGGGTTCCAGAGAGACATCAGAGACTGTAACGTTCTTTGCTTCACGGAAACATGGCTCACTCGAGAGACGCTAACGGAGTCGGTGCAGCCAGCTGGTTTCTTCACGCATCGTGCCGACAGAAACAAGCAAATTTCTGGTAAGAAGAGGGGCGGGGGGATATGCCTTATGATTAACGAGACATGGTGTGATCATAACAACATACAGGAACTCAAGTCCTTCTGCTCACCTGACTTAGAATTCCTCACAATCAAATGTCGACCACATTATCTACCAAGGGAATTCTCTTCGATTATGATCACAGCCGTATATATTCCCCCCCAAGCAGACACATCGATGGCCCTGAACGAACTTTATTTGACTCTATGTAAACTGGAAACCACATATCCTGAGGCTGCATTCATTGTAGCTGGGGATTTTAACAAGGCTAATCTGAAAACAAGACTCCCTAAATTCTATCAGCATATCGATTGTGGTACCAGGGCTGGTAAAACCCTGGATCATTGTTATTCTAACTTCCGCGATGCATATAAGGCCCTCCCCCGCCCTCCTTTCGGAAAAGCTGACCACGACTCCATTTGGTTGCTTCCATCCTACAGACAGAAACTAAAACAAGAAGCTCCCGCGCTCAGGTCTGTTCAACGCTGGTCCGACCAATCTGATTCCACGCTTCAAGACTGCTTCGATCACGTGGATTGGGATATGTTCCGCATTGCGTCCAACAACAACATTGACGAATACGCTGATTCGGTGAGCGAGTTCATTAGAAAGTGCATTGACGATGTCGTACCCACAACAACTATTAAAACATTCCCAAACCAGAAACCGTGGATTGATGGCAGCATTCGCGAGAAACTGAAAGCGCGAACCACTGCTTTTAACCAGGGCAAGGTGACCGGAAACATGACCGAATACAAACAGTGTAGCTATTCCCTCCTCAAGGCAATCAAACAAGCTAAGCGTCAGTATAGAGACAAAGTAGAGTTGCAATTCAACGGCTCAGACACGAGAGGTATGTGGCAGGGTCTACAGTCAATCACGGATTACAAAAAGAAAACCAGCCCCGTCGCGGACCAGGATGTCTTGCTCCCAGAGAGACTAAATAACTTCTTTGCTCGCTTTGAGGAAAATACAGTGCCACTGACACGGCCCGCTACCAAAACCTGCAGACTCTCCTTCACTTCAGCCGACGTGAGTAAAACATTTAAACGTGTTAACCCTCGCAAGGCTGCAGGCCCAGCCGCGTCCTCAGAGCATGCGCAGACCAGCTGGCTGGTGTGTTTACGGACATATTCAATCAATCCTTATCCCAGTCTGCTGTTCCCACATGCTTCAAGAGGGCCACCATTGTTCCTGTTCCCAAGAAAGCTAAGGTAACTGAGCTAAACGACTACCGCCCCGTAGCACTCACTTCCGTCATCATGAAGTGCTTTGAGAGACTAGTCAAGGACCATATCACCTCCACCCTACCTGACACCCTAGACCCACTCCAATTTGCTTTCCGCCCCAATAGGTCCACAGACGACGCAATCGCAACCACACTGCACACTGCCCTAACCCATCTGGACAAGAGGAATACCTATGGGAGAATGCTGTTCATCGACTACAGCTCAGCATTTAACACCATAGTACCCTCCAAACTCGTCATCAAGCTCGAGACCCTGGGTCTCGACCCCGCCCTGTGCAACTGGGTACTGGACTTCCTGACGGGCCGCCCCCAGGTGGTGAGGGTAGGTAACAACATCTCCACCCCTCTGGTCCTCAACACTGGGGCCCCACAAGGGTGCGTTCTGAGCCCTCTCCTGTACTCCCTGTTCACCCACGACTGCGTGGCCATGCACGCCTCCAACTCAATCATCAAGTTTCCGGACGACACTACAGTGGTAGGCTTGATACCCTCAACGACGAGTAGGCCTACAGGGAGGAGGTGAGGGCCCTCGGAGTGTGGTGTCAGGAAAATAACCTCACACTCAACGTCAACAAAACAAAGGAGATGATTGTGGACTTCAGGAAACAGCAGAGGGAGCACCCCCCTATCCACATCGACGGGACAGTAGTGGAGAGGGTAGTAAGTTTTAAGTTCCTCGGCGTACACATCACGGACAAACTGAATTGGTCCACCCACACAGACAGCGTTGTGAAGAAGGCGCAGCAGCGTCAAGGACAACAACCACCCGAGCCACTGCCTGTTCACCCCGCTATCATCCAGAAGGCGAGGTCAGTACAGGTGCATCAAAGCAGGGACCGAGAGACTGAAAAACAGCTTCTATCTCAAGGCCATCAGACTGTTAAACAGCCACCACTAATGGAAATTGATCAAAAATGTATCACTAGCCACTTTAAACAATGCCACTTAATATAATGTATATGTATATACTGTACTCTATCATCTACTGCATCTTGCCATCTTTATGTAACACATGTATCACTAGCCACTTTAAACTATGCACTTTTATGCTTCTACACCTGCATTGCTTGCTGTTTGGGGTTTTAGGCTGGGTTTCTGTACAGCACTTTGAGATATCAGCTGATGTACGAATGGCTATATAAATACATTTGATTTGATTTGATGTTTACATACCCTACATTACTTATCTCATATGTATATACTGTACTCGATACCATCTACTGCATCTTGCCTATGCCGTTCTGTACCATCACTCATTCATATATCTTTATGTACATATTCTTTATCCCTTTACACTTGTGTGTATAAGGTAGTAGTTGTGGGACTTGTTAGGTTAGATTACTCGTTGGTTATTACTGCATTGTCGGAACTAGAAGCACAAGCATTTCGCTACACTCGCATTAACATCTGTTAACCATGTGTATGTGACAAATAATATTTGATTTGATTTGATTTGATAGAGGGACTGTTAGGGATTAGGACTGTTAGGGATTAGGACTGTTACAGATCAGGTGGCAGGAGAAAAGAAAGAAGGAACGAGTCAGAGGAGATAAGAGAGCCAGGATGGTTTGAGATGACACACGCAGAGCCTCAAACACATTTGTTTCATCGTAATGTCAGCTCACACTTACAGTAAAAGATCAAGGTTCTGAAGAGAGGGAGATGAACAGAAAGAGAGAGAGAGAGAGAGAGAGAGAGAGAGAGAGAGAGAGAGAGATACACACTCCAACCCACCATAATATTTATTTGAATGAAAATATGCAAAAAGGTTTGTTGAGCATCAATATGAGAGCATCCTTCTATCACTATACCTGCCTAAATCTGTCTTCCAGGACCACCTCACTGTAGCCTCTAAATAGGACTGGGTCTGTTACATCCTTCTATCACTATACCTGCCTAAATCTGTCTTCCAGGACCACCTCACCGTAGCCCCTAAATAGGACTGGGTCTGTTACATCCTTCTATCACTATACCTGCCTAAATCTGTCTTCCAGGACCACCTCACCGTAGCCTCTAAATAGGACTGGGTCTGTTACATCCTTCTATCACTATACCTGCCTGAATCTGTCTTCCAGGACCACCTCACCGTAGCCTCTAAATAGGACTGGGTCTGTTACATCCTTCTATCACTATACCTGCCTAAATCTGTCTTCCAGGACCACCTCACCGTAGCCTCTAAATAGGACTGGGTCTGTTACATCCTTCTATCACTATACCTGCCTAAATCTGTCTTCCAGGACCACCTCACCGTAGCCTCTAAATAGGACTGGGTCTGTTACATCCTTCTATCACTATACCTGCCTAAATCTGTCTTCCAGGACCACCTCACCGTAGCCTCTAAATAGGACTGGGTCTGTTACATCCTTCTATCACTATACCTGCCTAAATCTGTCTTCCAGGACCACCTCACCGTAGCCCCTAAATAGGACTGGGTCTGTTACATCCTTCTATCACTATACCTGCCTGAATCTGTCTTCCAGGACCACCTCACCGTAGCCCCTAAATAGGACTGGGTCTGTTACATCCTTCTATCACTATACCTGCCTAAATCTGTCTTCCAGGACCACCTCACCGTAGCCCCTAAGTAGGACTGGGTCCGTTGTGTCGACTAGAGGACATGTACTAGGAGGATACATGGTGTTAGTGTGTGTGTGTTGTGTGTGTTCATGTGTGTGTTGTGTGTGTTGTGTGTTAGTGTGTGTTGTGTGTGTTAGTGTTAGTGTGTGTGTTAGTGTTAGTGTGTGTGTTCATGTGTTAGTGTGTGTGTTGTGTGTTGTGTGTGTTAGTGTTAGTGTGTGTGTTGTGTGTTGTGTGTTGTGTGTGTTAGTGTTAGTGTGTGTGTTCATGTGTTAGTGTGTGTGTTGTGTGTTGTGTGTTGTGTGTGTTAGTGTTAGTGTGTGTGTTCATGTGTTAGTGTGTGTGTTGTGTGTTGTGTGTGTTCATGTGTTAGTGTGTGTGTTGTGTGTGTTGTGTGTTAGTGTGTGTTGTGTGTTAGTGTGTGTGTTCGTGTGTGCATATTCTCACATGTGCAGGCATGGAGTAAACAGTGTGTTCAGTCAAGTGTAAACAAACACACCTGTATTAATACACGCATGTGCCAAAAATGGGTGACATCACACACACACACACACACACACACACACACACACACACACACACACACACACAGAGTGTATTCCATTAGTGTTGGCCATGGGAAAGCGATGGGGCCAGTCACTGTTCAGTCACTAATGTACTGAGTCGTGGAGCCTCGGGTGATCCAGCTAGCCCACCAATCAATATAGCTCACTGTCACACAACAGGCCAGTGTGTGTGTGTGTGTATGTATGTGTGTATGTGTGTGTGTGTGTGTGTGTGTGTGTGTGTGTGTGTGTGTGTGTGTGTGTGTGTGTGTGTGTGTGTGTGTGTGTGTGTGTGTGTGTGTGTGTGTGTGTGTGTGTATGTATGTGTGTCTGTGTGTGCGTGTGTGCGTGCGTGCGTGCGTGCGTGTGTGTGTGTGTCTGTTAAGGGCCGGGCTGGCCATCTGGCAATTCTGGCAAATGCCAGATGTTCCGGACAATGTTTTAGTTGGGTGGGCTGTTTCTTTATAAAGAAGGAAATGGGCAGTCCGCCCCTGAACACACACACACACACACACACACACACACACACACACACACACAGACACACAGACACAGACACACACACATACACACACACACACACACACACACACACACACACACACACACACACACACACACACACACACACACACACACACACACACACACACACACACACACAGGCCTGTGGGCATAAGATAAGGCATGTTAAGATCTCTGCTGTCATAATAATACATAATGAGAATTTGTCTGATCAGTGGGCAACGGACGGCCCGGTTTTAGGATTTGCTGAGCTGAGGTTGTGTGAATTCTAAGTCTAAGGCAAATCATCAAAGAGACCCGCTCTGACTCGCTGTCATCAGTCAGACAAGATGGCGGATCGTTAAGAAACAGAAAGGTGCTGCCGATAAAGCTAGAGACCCCCCAAAAAATAAAAAAGGCTCTTGAGGCCGACGCTGCAAAATGCGTGAAATGAGTTAAAAGTTCTGGTCCTGCTGGTTCTGAAATGATGCAAGGCTGGTCCGAATGCTGTGACTGTGTCTGTGAGCAATTATGCTAAGCTGGTCCGATTGCTGTGACTGTGTCTGTGAGAAATGATGCTAAGCTGGTCCGATTGCTGTGACTGTGTCTGTGAGAAATGATGCTAGGCTGGTCCGATTGCTGTGACTGTGTCTGTGAGAAATGATGCTAGGCTGGTCCGATTGCTGTGACTGTGTCTGTGAGAAATGATGCTAGGCTGGTCCGAATGCTGTGACTGTGTCTGTGAGAAATGATGCTAGGCTGGTCCGAATGCTGTGACTGTGTCTGTGAGAAATGATGCTAGGCTGGTCCGATTGCTGTGACTGTGTCTGTGAGAAATGATGCTAGGCTGGTCCGATTGCTGTGACTGTGTCAAATCAAATCAAGTTTATTTTATATAGCCCTTCGTACATCAGCTAATATCTCGAAGTGCTGTACAGAAACCCATGCTAGGCTTAGCACAGCCAGATCAGCTGCTGCTGCAGAGGACAGGGTAGTCGAGGTAGGGAGAAAACAGAGATATAGCCTACCACTGCCAGTTCATATTTTGGCTGTATATCGTATGAAATTGTAGGCTGATTAACACTTAATTAGGGAAGGGGGGAGGATTTGGGGGAAACACATATGACAGGTGCTAACTTGCAATAACAAGTTGTTAGATTGGCTTTTATAAAACATTAGCCACAAGTCATCCATAGACATTCATAGGTTACTTTTTATTAAACACAAGTACTCATATACTGCAACACAATCTCATACTCAATTCGTGCAAAGTGTGTACAACAAGTATTTCAGCAGATTTTGGGCGTTTTTGTGTGGGCTTAATTCATGTGAAAAGACCATCCCCAAAAATGTTGTGACTTCATTCATAGGAAAATACATTATTGAGGGGCAAACTAGGGAAACAATCTTTAGTGTTAACACACCCAATAGTGTTAATCTACCAGATTGTCAACAAAATAATTACAATATCATAGTAGAAATTAAGCGAAGACCTTTATGGGACGGTGGACTGATTGGAAGTTGTAACCGCATGAGAGAGGAGTGACATAATACAACAACGCCAGCGATAGAGACAGTTTTGTGAGGGAGCTCATTGATAGCTGTAGTAGTTGGTAATAATATTGATAGTTGTAGTAGTTGGTAATAATATTGATAGTTGGTAATACTATTGATAGTTGTAGTAGTTGGTAATACTATTGATAGTTGGTAATACTATTGATAGTTGTAGTAGTTGGTAATAATATTGATAGTTGGTAATAATATTGATAGTTGGTAATAATATTGATAGCTGTAGTAGTTGGTAATAATTTTGATAGTGGTAGTAGTTGGTAATAATATTGATAGTTGGTAATAATATTGATAGTTGGTAATAATATTGATAGTTGGTAATAATATTGATAGTTGTAGTAGTTGGTAATAATATTGATAGTTGGTAATAATATTGATAGCTGTAGTAGTTGGTAATAATATTGATAGTTGGTAATAATATTGATAGTTGTAGTAGTTGGTAATAATATTGATAGTTGTAGTAGTTGGTAATAATATTGATAGCTGTAGTAGTTGGTAATAATATTGATAGTTGTAGTAGTTGGTAATAATATTGATAGTTGTAGTAGTTGGTAATAATATTGATAGTTGTAGTAGTTGGTAATAATATATTGATAGCTGTAGTAGTTGGTAATAATATTGATAGTTGGTAATAATATTGATAGTTGTAGTAGTTGGTAATAATATTGATAGTTGTAGTAGTTGGTAATAATATTGATAGTTGTAGTAGTTGGTAATAATATTGATAGTTGTAGTAGTTGGTAATAATATTGATAGCTGTAGTAGTTGGTAATAATATTGATAGTTGTAGTAGTTGGTAATAATATTGATAGTTGTAGTAGTTGGTAATAATATTGATAGTTGTAGTAGTTGGTAATAATATTGATAGTTGTAGTAGTTGGTAATAATATTGATAGTTGTAGTAGTTGGTAATAATATTGATAGCTGTAGTAGTTGGTAATAATATTGATAGTTGTAGTAGTTGGTAATAATATTAATAGTTGTAGTAGTTGGTAATAATATTGATAGTTGGTAATAATATTGATAGTTGTAGTAGTTGGTAATAATATTGATAGCTGTAGTAGTTGGTAATAATATTGATAGTTGGTAATAATATTGATCGTTGTAGTAGTTGGTAATACTATTGATAGTTGGTAATAATATTGATAGTTGTAGTAGTTGGTAATACTATTGATAGTTGGTAATAATATTGATAGTTGTAGTAGTTGGTAATACTATTGATAGTTGGTAATAATATTGATAGTTGGTAATAATATTGATAGTTGGTAATAATATTGATAGTTGTAGTAGTTGGTAATAATATTGATAGTTGGTAATAATATTGACAGCTGTAGTAGTTGGTAATAATATTGATAGCTGTAGAAGTTGGTAATAATATTGATAGTTGTAGTAGTTGGTAATAATATTGATAGTTGGTAATAATATTGATAGTTGGTAATAATATTGATAGTTGGTAATAATATTGATAGCTGTAGTAGTTGGTAATAATATTGATAGTTGTAGTAGTTGGTAATAATATTGATAGTTGGTAATAATATTGATAGCTGTAGAAGTTGGTAATAATATTGATAGTTGGTAATAAAATTGATAGTTGTAGTAGTTGGTAATAATATTGATAGTTGGTAATAATATTGATAGCTGTAGTAGTTGGTAATAATATTGATAGCTGTAGTAGTTTAATAATATTGATAGTTGTAGTAGTTGGAAATAATATTGATAGTTGGTAATAATATTGATAGCTGTAGAAGTTTAATAATATTGATAGCTGTAGTAGTTGGAAATAATATTGATAGTTGTAGTAGTTTAATAATATTGATAGTTGGTAATAATATTGATAGTTGTAGTAGTTGGTAATAATATTGATAGTTGGTAATAATATTGATAGTTGTAGTAGTTGGTAATAATATTGATAGTTGGTAATAATATTGATAGCTGTAGAAGTTTACTAATATTGATAGTTGTAGTAGTTGGAAATAATATTGATAGCTATTGGGTGGGCGTCTGTACGTCCCGCTGTTCGTGACCGGTTGATCTATTGGGCCCACACGTCACCCTCCTCTGGTCATCCTGGGATCGGTTGGACAGTGCGCTGTTTGAGCGGGAGGTACTGGTGGCAGCGGTACTGGTGGCAGCCTACCTTGGCTAAGGACATGAGGGTTTATGTTTCCTCCTGCTCGGTGTGCGCCCAGTGTAAGGCTCATAGGCACCTTCCCAGAGGGAAGCTACACCCCTTACCCTTTCCACAACGTCCTTGGTCGCACCTGTCGGTGGATTTTCTTACCAATCCTCCCCCCTCACAGGGTAACACCGCGATCCTGGTCGTTGTGGATTGGTTCTTTAAGACCTGTCGTCTACTCCCTCTGCCCGATCTCCCTACGGCCCTACATACTGCGGAGGCCTTGTTTACGCACGTCTTCCGGCACTACGAGGTGCCTGAGGATATAATGTCTGATCGAGGTCCCCAGTTCACGTCTAGGGTCTGGAAGGCGTTCATGGAACGTCTGGGGGTCTCGATCAGGCTTACATCAGGGTTTCACCCCGAGAGTAAACCAGGATGTGGGCAGGTTTCTGCGGTCCTATTGCCAGGACCGGCCGGGGGAGCGGGGGGCATTCGTGCTCTTGGCCGAGATGGCACAGAACTCGCTTCGCCACTCCTCCACTAACCTCTCTCCCCTTCCAGTGCGTACTGGGGTACCAGCCGGTTCTGGTGCCTTGGCATCAGTCAGACCGAGGCTCCTGCGGTGGACGACTGGTTCAGGTGCGCAGAGGAGACATGGGAAGCTGCCCGTGTTCACCTTCAGCAGCCGCGCTGCGCCAAAAATAGAACGCAGACCGTCATCGCAGTAAACGGATCTGGCTCTCGACCTGAAACCTGCACCTCTGCCTGCCCTGCCGGAAGCTGTGTCTGCGGTTTGTGGGGCCATTTAAAGTCCTGAGGAGAGTGAACAAGGTTTGTTATAGGTTACAGCTTCCCCCAGATTACCGTATTAACCCCTCGTTCCATGTGTCTCTCCTCAGGCCGGTGGTGGCTGGACCGTTCCAGGAGTCTGAGATGCGGGAGGTTCCTCCGCCCCCTCTGGACATCAAGGGGGCCCCGGCGTACTCTGTTCGCTCCATACTGGATTTGAGGCGTCGGACGAGGGGCCTTCAGTATCTCGTGGAGTGGGAGTGGTACTGTCCAGAGGAGAGGTGCTGGGTTCCGGTCGAGGACGTGTTGGACCCTTCAATGCTGCAGGAGTTCCACCGTCTTCATCCGGATCGCCCTGCACCTCGCCCTCCGGGTCGTCCCCGAGGCCATTGTCAGCGCGCAGCTGGAGCCGCGCGTCAAGGGGGGGGGGGGGGGGGTACTGTCACGACTTCCGCCGAAGTCGGTCCCTCTCCTTGTTCGGGCGGCGTTCGGCGGTTGACGTCACCGGTCTTCTAGCCATCGCCGATCCACCTTTCATTTTCCATTTGTTTTGTCTTGTCTTCCCACACACCTGGTTTCAATTCCATCATTACATGTTGTGTATTTAACCCTCGGTTCCCCCCCATGTCCTTGTCTGGAATTGTTTATTGTAGTGCTTGTGCACGTTATGCGGGTGTGTAACGGGTTTTGTTTACCCATTGATTTATTTGTTCTGTTTACGGTGGTTTTGTTTATTAAACTGCGCCGCTGTAAATCAGTTTTTGCTCTCCTGCGCCTGACTTCTCTGCCACCAGGACGCACCCCCTACATAAGGTTTGGCACACAGACACCATTCTACTGTTAAGGGTTAAGGTTTGGCACACAGGCACCACTCTACTGTTAAGGGTTAAGGTTTGGCACACAGACACCACTCTACTGTTAAGGGTTAAGGTTTGGCACACAGACACCACTCTACTGTTACGGGTTAAGGTTTGGCACACAGACACCATTCTACTGTTAAGGGTTAAGGTTTGGCACACAGACACCACTCTACTGTTAATGGTTAAGGTTTGGCACACAGACACCACTCTACTGTTAAGGGTTAAGGTTTGGCACACAGACACCACTCTACTGTTAAGGGTTAAGGTTTGGCACACAGACACCACTCTACTGTTAAGGGTTAAGGTTTGGCACACAGGCACCACTCTACTGTTAAGGGTTAAGGTTTGGCACACAGACACCACTCTACTGTTAAGGGTTAAGGTTTGGCACACAGACACCACTCTACTGTTAAGGGTTAAGGTTTGGCACACAGACACCACTCTACTGTTAAGGGTTAAGGTTTGGCACACAGACACCACTCGACTGTTAAGGGTTAAGGTTTGGCACACAGACACCACTCGACTGTTAAGGGTTAAGGTTTGGCCCACAGACACCACTCTACTGTTAAGGGTTAAGGTTTGGCACACAGACACCACTCTACTGTTAAGGGTTAAGGTTTGGCACACAGACACCACTCGACTGTTAAGGGTTAAGGTTTGGCACACAGGCACCACTCTACTGTTAAGGGTTAAGGTTTGGCACACAGACACCACTCTACTGTTAAGTTAATGCACTCAATCCGACTGGGTTAAGGAACGCTCCACAGCTTGTCTCTACGTCTCCACAGCAAGTGGTTAGTGGCCCTACGTATCCCCAATTAAAATTCAAATAAACATCAAAATTGCGTTTTATTCGAACCAAGAAGTTGTTTGCTAGAATAATGAGATTATTACAGCTTCCATGATGCTTTGCATCTGAAAGGCAGGTGGATGGGTGTTAGATGGGCGCTAGCTCTGGATCAACAAATCAGAAATAGAAGTCGATCACAGAACAGCTCCATATGAGTGAGATGGCGCTGGGTAAATAATCTCTCCGCCATCATTTCCTATGACTAAAAAACAGCTTATAGACATCAGAACAGCGATTTGTAATACAATTTCTACTTCAACAGTCGGCAGCTGTGGATGTCCTGCTCATTCCAGACCAGGCCCTAATGCCCGGGACTCGAAAGAGGAAGAGACGGCGTAAGAGAGGCAAACGATCTGGAACCCTGATAAAACTACGGCGGCGAGTAAATAAACCGCCTCTACCCTCCGTTCTATTGGTGAACGTACTAATCACTGGAGAATAAACTGGATGAGGTCTGTTGGAGACTATTCTATCAACAGGACCTGAAGAACAGTAATATTCTAAGTTCCTCGGAGACGTGGATTATATACATCTAGACCGGACGGCAGTCTCGTGTAAGGTGAGGGGAAAGGGGTGTGTCACTTTGTTAACAACAGCAGGTGCGCAATGTCTATTATTAAAGAAGTCTCGAGGTATTGTTCGTCTGAGTTAGAATACATCATGATAAGCTGCAGACCACACTATTTACCAAGAGAGTTTTCATCTATATTTTTCGTAGCCGTCTATTTACAAAACCGATGCTTGCACTAGGACCGTACTCAATGAGCTGTATAGGATCATAAGCAAAGAAGAAAATGCACCTCCAGAGGTGGCGCTCCTAGTGGCCGGTGAACAGTGATACTAGCAAGAGCAGTGTACCGGTTTTCTTCTTTCTTCGTTGCTATTCAACTGTTACCATGCACCTGCAACAAAGATAGCTCAGATGTGTGAGTGCCTTTTTGAATTTTGATTGCAGGGAAACTGAAATCTGTTTGACCAGCTTGTCACCTGTGCAACTAGAGGTGACAAAACTCTTGAGCACCTTTACTCCACACACAGACAACGCATCTCCCTTTGGCAAATCTGACCATAACACTATCTAACTGATTCCTGCTTAGAAGCAAAAACTCAAACAGGAAGTACCCGTGACGCGCTCAATACGGAAGTGGTCCTATGAAGCGGATGCTAAGCTAACGAACTCTTTCGCTAGCGTAGACTGGAAAAGGTTCCGGGATTAATCCGATAACATTGAGGAGTTTACCACATCAGTCACCAGCTTCATTAATAGTTGCATCGATGACTTTGTCCCCACAGTGACTGTACGTATGTCACGCCCTGACCAAAAGAGAGCCTTTTCTATTCTCTATTTTGGTTAGGTCGGGGTGTGACTAGGGGGGTGTACCTATCTAGGTGTTTTTGTTTTCTATGTGGGCCTGGTATGGTTCCCAATCAGAGGCAGCTGTTTATCGTTTTCTCTGATTGGGGATCATATTTAGGCAGCCATTTCCCACTGGGTTTTTGTGGGATCTTGTTTATGTATTGTCGCTTGTGAGCACTGCATAGCTTTACGTTCGTTTTGCTCTTTATTGTTTTTCTGTGCGTTTCACTCGAATAAAGATGATGAAACCATTCCACACTGCACCTTGTTCCGATTCATACAACAACGCTCGTGACAACGTACATATCCCAACCAGAAGCCATGGATTACAGGCAGCATTCGGACTGAGCTAAAGGCTAGAGCTGCCGCTTTCAAGGAGCAGGACACTAATCTGGAAGCTTTTAAGAAACCCCGCTATGACCTCTGACGAACCATCAAACAGGAAAAGCATCAATACAGGACTAAGATCGAATCCTACTACGTCGGCTCTGATGCTCATCGTATGTTGCAGGGCTTGTGAACTATCACAGACTACAAAGGGAAACCCGGCCGAGAAATGCCCAGTGACTCAAGCCTACCAAGCAACACTGAACCAGAGCACCAGCTGTTTCCCGAAAGACTGTGTGATCTTGCTCTCTGTAGCCGATATGAGTAAGACCTTTAAACTGGTTAACATTCACAAGTCTGTGTGACCAGACAGATTGCAAGGACACATACTTAGAGCATGCGCTGACCAGCTGGCAAGTGTCTTTACTGACATTTTCAACCTGTCCCTGACCCAGTCTGTAATACCAACATGTTTCAAGCAGACCACCATAGTCCCTGTGCCCATGAATGCGAAGGTAACCTGTCTAAATTACTATCACCCCGTAGCACTAATATCTGTAGCCATTAAATGTTTTGAAAGGCTGGTCATTGCTCACATCACCATCATCAACCCAGACACCCTGGACCCACTCCAATTTGCATACCGCCCCAACAGATCCACAGATGATGCAATCTCTATTGCACTCCACACTGCCCTTTCCCACCTGGACAAATGGAACACCTATGTGAAAATGCTGTTCATTGACTACAGCTCAGCGTTCAACACCATAGTGCCCTCCAAGCTCATCACTAAGCTCAGGTCTCTGGGACTAAACACCTCCCTTTGCAACTGGATCCTGGACTTCCTGATGGGCCGCCCCCAGGTGGTGAGGGTAGGCAACAATACATCCGCCATGCTGACCCGCAACACTGAGGCCCCTCAGAGGGGCGTGCTTAGTCCCCTCCTGTACTCCCTGTTCACCTACGACTGCGTGGCCAAACACGACTCCAACACCATCACTAAATTTGCTGACGACACATCAGTGGTAGGCCTGATCACCGACGACAAGGGAGGAGGTCAGTGACCTGTCAAACCATTCCCTCAACGTCAGCAAGACAAAAGGAGCTGATCATGGACACCAAGGAAATGGAGGGCTGCACACGACCTCATCCACATTGACAGGGCTGTAGTGGAGCAGGTCGAGAGCTTCATGTTCCTCGGTGTTCCACATCGTGTTCCACATCATCATTCCATCGTGTTCCACATCATCATTCCATCGTGTTCCACATCATCATTCCATCGTGTTCCACATCATCATTCTTTGGTGTCCATGGTCAAGACACACCAACACATCGGGAAAATAACCATAGCTTCTTTTTTTATCTACAGAACGCATTTGGAAGCTGTGTTTTTTTTACTACATGTTCACAACATGATTTGGACAACGACTTTGATGCAACAAAAAGAGACTGAATGTTCCTTTAAGGGTTAAGGTTTGGGATACGGAAACAACTCCAGGCTGCATCACATCCGGGCGTGATTGGGAGTCCCATAGGACGGCGCACAATCGGCCCAGCGTCGTCCGGATTCGGCCTAGGGCAGGTCGTCATTGTAAATAAGAATGTGTTCTTTTTATTTATTTATTTTATTTCACCTTTATTTAACCAGGTAGGCAAATTGAGAACACGTTCTCATTTACAATTGCGACCTGGCCAAGATAAAGCAAAGCAGTTCGACACATACAACAACACATAGTTACACATGGAGTAAAACAAACATACAGTCAATAATACAGTGAAAAATAAGTCTATATACAATGTGAGCAAGTGAGGTGAGATAAGGGAGGTGAAGGCAAATAAAATATATATATAAATAAAAATATAAAAAAAGGCCATGGTGGCGAAGTAAATACAATATAGCAAGTAAAAAAACACTGGAATGGTTGGTTTGCAGTGGAAGAAGGTGCAAAGTAGAGATAGAAATAAAGGGGTGCAAAGGAGCAAAATAAATAAATACAGTAGGTAAAGAGGTAGTTGTTTGGGCTAAATTATAGATGGGCTATGTACAGGTGCAGTAATCTATGAGCTGCTCTGACAGCTGGTGCTTAAAGCTAGTGAGGGAGATAAGTGTTTCCAGTTTCAGAGATTTTTGTAGTTCGTTCCAGTCATTGGCAGCAGAGAACTGGAAGGAGAGGCGGCCAAAGGAAGAATTGGTTTTGGGGGTGACGAGAGAGATATACCTGCTGGAGCGCGTGCTACAGGTAGGTGCTGCTATGGTGACCAGCGAGCTGAGATAAGGGGGGACTTTACCTAGCAGGGTTTTGTAGATGACCTGGAGCCAGTGGGTTTGGCGACGAGTATGAAGCGAGGGCCAGCCAACGAGAGTGTACAGGTCGCAGTGGTGGGTAGTATATGGGGCTTTGGTGACAAAACGGATGGCACTGTGATAGACTGCATCCAATTTATTGAGTAGGGTTCTTAACGGACTTGCCTAGTTAAATAAAGGTAAAAGGTTAAATAAAATAAATAAACTCTAGGGTTAACTTCAGGCATTCATTCTGATTGGTTAACAATTCAGGCACCAATTCTGATTGGTTAAATGAAGGATTAAGGTGTGGGATAGGGTTTAAAACAGAAAAACTACTCCACGGTTCAGTGTATCCATTAATTAAGACTGGCCTTACAAACTCCTTGTGGATGGAATTCTAGACATGGTTAGGAATTCTACACGTGTTTTGGAATTCTAGACGTGGTTTGGAATTCTACACGTGGTTTGGAATTCTAGACGTGGTTTGGTATTCTAGACGTGGTTTGGAATTCTAGACGTGGTTTGGAATTCTAGACGTGGTTTGGAATTCTAGACGTGGTTTGGAATTCTAGACGTGGTTTGGAATTCTAGACGTGGTTTGGAATTCTAGACGTGTTTTGGAATTCTAGACGTGGTTTGGAATTCTAGACGTGGTTTGGAATTCTAGACGTGGTTTGGAATTCTAGACGTGGTTTGGTATTCTAGACGTGGTTTGGTATTCTAGACGTGGTTTGGTATTCTAGACGTGGTTTGGAATTCTAGACGTGGTTTGGAATTCTAGACGTGGTTTGGTATTCTAGACGTGGTTTCGTATTCTAGACGTGGTTTTGTTATTCTAGACGTGGTTTGGTATTCTAGACGTGGTCTAAGCAGTGAGCTTATGCTACATAGACTGTGAGTTCAATTCCAGCACTAATTTGGAGTTTTTTCCCCCCCCATAGTGGACACTTTTGACGGCATCTCCCGATGTCCTGGGAACCTGTAAAAATGACAAATTTGGACTTGATCTGGAATGATTTCTCTGGTATTGTAGCTCTCTAACTGCAGAGAAGAGAGCAGCTGGTTATCACGGCTTCTGGAGGAGGGGTTGACAGGATGTCTCTTACAATCTATGTGTTCACTCTCTTTCTCTCGCTCTCTCTCAAAGCCAACTCCCTGAGGAGAAACAGGAAGAGGGTGTGTGTGTGTGTGTGTGTGTGTGTGTGTGTGTGTGTGTGTGTGTGTGTGTGTGTGTGTGTGTGTATTTGTTTGTGTACATGTTTTAGTGAGTGTGTGTGTGTGTGTTTCTTCACGAGTGTTGTTGTGTTATCGCTTGTCCTTCCGTTCTTCCAAACTCCTATTAAATCTTTCTCTCTCTCTTTCCTCTTTCTACCTCTCCTCTCCTCATTTGCACAACATAAATCCCTCCATCATGTACCACTGTAACTCACAACATCTCTGATCAAACAATAGTCCTCCTCTTCCCCCTTGCTCCCACCTCTGCCTCTCCTCTCACTCGCTCTCACTCACTCCCCACCTCTCTCGCTCCCACCTCTCCCTCTCCACTCACTCGTTCTCCCTCCTCTCAATTGCTCTCCCTCTCTCTTTCTCTCATCGCTCTCTCCGCTCCGGCTCACCTTCTCTCACTCTCTCTCCCTCTATTTTCTTCCCACTTCTCTCTTGCTCGCTCCCTCTCTCGTCTTTCATCACTCTCTCCATTCCCCGCTCTATCTGTCAGTGGAGGAGAGCAGCAGGAACACAAACAACTCTAAAAAGTGGCCTCAAGGGATCGGTAGTGTTTTCTTGAAAAGTCGGACGGGACTTGTTACTAAAGGTAACAAGCAGAAAGAGAAGTAACTCTTTCACAGTGCCTCTCCTGTGTTCCTTCTAACTCTTCTTTCTCGTTCTCTCGTTCTGCTGGAGTAAATCAGCCCAGAGTGTTTCAGACAGCTTTCACTAGCTTTCTTTCTCCTCAATTCCTATCCTCTTCCTCTTCATCTATTTACTACATTGGTCACATTTCCTTTATCTGTTTTCTCCTTTAATCCCTCAACCTCTCCTTCCCTCACCCTCTCATTCCCTCACCCTCTCATTCCCTCACCCTCTCATTCCCTCACCCTCTCCTTCCCTCACCCTCTCCTTCCCTCACCCTCTCCTTCACTCACCTTCTCTTTCCCTCACCCTCTCCTTCCCTCACCCTCTCCTACCCTCACCCTCTCCTTCACTCACCTTCTCTTTCCCTCACCCTCTCCTTCCCTCACCCTCTCCTTCCCTCACCCTCTCCTACCCTCACCTTCTCTTTCCCTCACCCTCTCCTTCCCTCACCCTCTCCTACCCTCACCCTCTCCTTCCCTCACCCTCTCCTTCCCTCACCCTCTCCTTCAAACACCCCCCTCAACTTCTCCTTCCCTCAAATGTTACTCCTTCCAAACCACGTCTAGAATACCAAACCACGTCTAGAATACCAAACCACGTCTAGAATTTCAAACCATGTCTAGAATTCCAAACCACGTCTAGAATACCAAACCACGTCTAGAATTCCAAACCACGTCTAGAATCGTTGAATTCCAATGAGGCTGTAGCTGATTCCAATACCGACCCCTAAGAGTACCAAACCAAACTATTCAGTACCGAACCCTTCAAGTTATAACAGTATAATAGTATAACTATCCAGTATAACAGTATAACTATCCACTATAACAGTATAACTATCCACTATAACACTATAACAGTATAACAGTATAACTATCCACTATAACAGTATAACTATCCACTATAACAGTATAACTATCCACTATAACAGTATAACTATCCACTATAACAGTATAACAGTATAACTATCCACTATAACAGTATAACTATCTACTATAACAGTATAACTATCCACTATAACAGTATAACAGTATAACTATCCACTATAACAGTATAACTATCCACTATAACAGTATAACTATCCACTATAACAGTATAACTATCCACTATAACAGTATAACAGTATAACTATCCACTATAACAGTATAACTATCCACTATAACAGTATAACAGTATAACTATCCACTATAACAGTATAACAGTATAATTATCCACTATAACAGTATAACTATCCACTATAACAGTATAAATATCCACTATAACAGTATAACTATCCACTATAACACTATAACTATCCACTATAACAGTATAACTATCCACTATACCAGTATAACTATCCACTATACCAGTATAACTATCCACTATACCAGTATAACTATCCACTATAACAGTATAACTATCCACTATAACAGTATAACTATCCACTATAACAGTATAACTATCCACTATAACAGTATAACTATCAACTATAACAGTATAACTATCCACAATAACAGTATAACTATCCACTATAACAGTGTAACTATCCACTATAACAGTATAACTATCCACTATAACAGTATAACTATCCACTATAACAGTATAACTATCCACTATAACAGTATAACTATCCACTATAACACTATAACTATCCACTATAACAGTATAACTAGCCACTATAACACTATACCAGTATAACTATCCACTATAACAGTATAACTATAACAGTATAACTATCAACTATAACAGTATAACTATCCACTATAACAGTGTAACTATCCACTATAACAGTATAACTATCCACTATAACACTATAACTATCCACTATAACAGTATAACAGTATAACTATCCACAATAACAGTATAACTATCCACTATAACAGTATAACTATCCACTATAACAGTATAACTATCCACTATAACACTATAACTATCCACTATAACAGTATAACTAGCCACTATAACAGTGTAACTATCCACTATAACAGTATAACTATCCACTATAACAGTATAACTATCCACTATAACAGTATAACTATCCACTATAACAGTATAACTATAACAGTATAACTATCAACTATAACAGTATAACTATCCACTATAACAGTATAACTATCCACTATAACAGTATAACTATCCACTATAACAGTATAACTATCCACTATAACAGTATAACTATCCACTATAACAGTATAACTATAACAGTATAACTATCAACTATAACAGTGTAACTATCCACTATAACAGTATAACTATCCACTATAACAGTATAACTATCCACTATAACAGTATAACTATCCACTATAACAGTACAAATATCGACTATAAATAGTATACCTATCCACTATAACAGTATAACAGTATAACTATCCACTATAACAGTATAACAGTATAACTATCCACTATAACAGTATAACAGTATAACAATCCACTATAACAGTATAACTATCCACTATAACAGTACAAATATCGACTATAAATAGTATACCTATCCACTATAACAGTATAACAGTATAACTATCCACTATAACAGTATAACAGTATAACTATCCACTATAACAGTATAACAGTATAACAATCCACTATAACAGTATAACTATCCACTATAACAGTACAAATATCGACTATAAATAGTATACCTATCCACTATAACAGTATAACTATCCACTATAACAGTATAACTATCCACTATAACAGTATAACTATCCACAATAACAGTATAACAGTATAACAGTATAACTATCCACAATAACAGTATAACAGTATAACAGTATAACTATCCACAATAACAGTATAACAGTATAACAGTATAACTATCCACTATAACAGTATAACTATCCACTATAACAGTATAACTATCCACTATAACACTATAACTATCCACTATACCAGTATAACAGTATAACAGTATAACAGTATAACACTATAACTATCCACTATACCAGTATAACAGTATAACAGTATAACAGTATAACAGTATAACTATCCACTATAACAGTATAACAGTATAACAGTATAACAGTATAACAGTATAACTATCCACTATACCAATATAACTATCCACTATAACACTATAACTATCCACTATAACAGTATAACAGTATAACTATCCACTATAACAGTATAACTATCCACTATAACACTATAACTATCCACTATACCAGTATAACAGTATAACAGTATAACAGTATAACACTATAACTATCCACTATACCAGTATAACAGTATAACAGTATAACAGTATAACAGTATAACTATCCACTATAACAGTATAACAGTATAACAGTATAACAGTATAACAGTATAACTATCCACTATACCAATATAACTATCCACTATAACACTATAACTATCCACTATAACAGTATAACAGTATAACTATCCACTATACCAATATAACTATCCACTATAACAGTATAACTATCCACTATAACAGTATAACAGTATAACAGTATAACTATAACAGTAT
Source organism: Salvelinus namaycush (assembly GCF_016432855.1). Taxonomy (NCBI): domain Eukaryota; kingdom Metazoa; phylum Chordata; class Actinopteri; order Salmoniformes; family Salmonidae; genus Salvelinus; species Salvelinus namaycush. The sequence continues at coordinate 4,996 of NW_024058380.1, read as the reverse complement.
AACTATCTAACTATAACAGTATAACTATCCAACTATAACAGTATAACTATCCACTATAACAGTATAACTATCCACTATAACAGTATAACTATAACAGTATAACTATCCAACTATAACAGTATAACTATCCACTATAACAGTATAACTATCCACTATAACAGTATAACTATCCACTATAACAGTATAACTATCCACTATAACAGTATAACAGTATAACTATAACAGTATAACAGTATAACTATCCACTATAACAGTATAACTATCCACTATAACAGTATAACTATAACAGTATAACTATCCACTATAACAGTATAACTATCCACTATAACAGTATAACTATCCACTATAACAGTATAACTATCCAACTATAACAGTATAACTATCCACTATAACAGTATAACTATCCACTATAACAGTATAACTATCCACTATAACAGTATAACTATAACAGTATAACTATCCAACTATAACAGTATAACTATCCACTATAACAGTATAACTATCCAACTATAACAGTATAACTATCCACTATAACAGTATAACTATAACAGTATAACACTATAACTATCCACTATAACAGTATAACTATCCACTATAACAGTATAACTATCCACTATAACAGTATAACTATAACAGTATAACACTATAACTATCCACTATAACAGAATAACTATCCACTATAACATTATAACTATCCACTATAACAGTATAACTATCCAATATAACAGTATAACTATAACAGTATAACTATAACAGTATAACAGTATAACTATCCACTATAACAGTATAACTAACCACTATAACAGTATAACTATCCACTATAACAGTATAACTATCCACTATAACAGTATAACTATCCACTATAACAGTATAACTATAACAGTATAACTATCCACTATAACAGAATAACTATCCACTATAACAGAATAACTATCCACTATAACAGTATAACTATAACAGTATAACTATCCACTATAACAGTATAACTATAACACTATAACTATCCACTATAACAGTATAACTATCCACTATAACACTATAACTATAACAGAATAACTATCCACTATAACAGTATAACTATAACAGTATAACTATCCACTATAACAGTATAACTATAACACTATAACTATCCACTATAACAGTATAACTATCCACTATAACAGTATAACTATAACAGTATAACTATCCACTATAACAGTATAACTATCCACTATAACACTATAACTATAACAGTATAACTATCCACTATAACAGTATAACTATAACAGTATAACTATAACAGTATAACTATCCACTATAACAGTATAACTATCCACTATAACAGTATAACTATCCACTATAACAGTATAACTATCCACTATAACAGTATAACTATCCACTATAACACTATAACAGTATAACTATCCACTATAACAGTATAACTATCCACTATAACAGTATAAAAGTATAACTATCCACTATAACAGTATAACTATCCAATATAACAGTATAACTATCCACTATAACAGTATAACTATCCACTATAACAGTATAACTATCCACTATAACAGTATAACAGTATAACTATAACAGTATAACAGTATAACTATCCACTATAACAGTATAACTATCCACAATAACAGTATAACAGTATAACAGTATAACTATCCACTATAACAGTATAACTATCTACTATAACAGTATAACTATAACAGTATAACTATCCACTATAACAGTATAACTATCCACTATAACACTATAACTATAACAGTATAACAGTATAACTATCCACTATAACACTATAACTATAACAGTATAACAGTATAACTATCCACTATAACAGTATAACTATCCACAATAACAGTATAACAGTATAACAGTATAACTATCCACTATAACAGTATAACTATCTACTATAACAGTATAACTATAACAGTATAACTATCCACTATAACAGTATAACAGTATAACTATAACAGTATAACAGTATAACTATCCACTATAACAGTATAACTATCCACAATAACAGTATAACAGTATAACAGTATAACTATCCACTATAACAGTATAACTATCCACTATAACAGCATAACAGTATAACAGTATAACTATCCAACTATAACAGTATAACTATCCACTATAACAGTATAACTATCCACTATAACAGTATAACTATCCACTATAACAGTATAACTATAACAGTATAACTATCCAACTATAACAGTATAACTATCCACTATAACAGTATAACTATCCACTATAACAGTATAACTATCCACTATAACAGTATAACTATAACAGTATAACTATAACAGTATAACTATCCACTATAACAGTATAACTATCCACTATAACAGTATAACTATAACAGTATAACTATAACAGTATAACTATAACAGTATAACTATCCACTATAACAGTATAACTATAACAGTATAACTATAACAGTATAACTATCCACTATAACAGTATAACTATCCACTATAACAGTATAACTATCCACTATAACACTATAACTATCCACTATAACAGTATAACTATCCACTATAACATTATAACTATCCACTATAACAGTATAACTATCCAATATAACAGTATAACTATAACAGTATAACTATAACAGTATAACAGTATAACTATCCACTATAACAGTATAACTAACCACTATAACAGTATAACTAACCACTATAACAGTATAACTATCCACTATATCAGTATAACTATCCACTATAACAGTATAACTATCCACTATAACAGTATAACTATCCACTATAACAGTATAACTATAACAGTATAACTATCCACTATAACAGCATAACTATCCACTATAACAGAATAACTATCCACTATAACAGTATAACTATAACAGTATAACTATCCACTATAACAGTATAACTATAACACTATAACTATCCACTATAACAGTATAACTATCCACTATAACAGTATAACTATAACAGTATAACTATCCACTATAACAGTATAACTATCCACTATAACACTATAACTATAACAGTATAACTATCCACTATAACAGTATAACTATAACAGTATAACTATAACAGTATAACTATCCACTATAACAGTATAACTATCCACTATAACAGTATAACTATCCACTATAACAGTATAACTATCCACTATAACAGTATAACTATCCACTATAACACTATAACAGTATAACTATCCACTATAACAGTATAACTATCCACTATAACAGTATAACAGTATAACTATCCACTATAACAGTATAACTATCCAATATAACAGTATAACTATCCACTATAACAGTATAACTATCCACTATAACAGTATAACTATCCACTATAACAGTATAACAGTATAACTATAACAGTATAACAGTATAACTATCCACAATAACAGCATAACAGTATAACAGTATAACTATCCACTATAACAGTATAACTATCCACTATAACAGTATAACTTTAACAGTATAACTATAACAGTATAACTATCCACTATAACAGTATAACTATCCACTATAACAGTATAACTATCCACTATAACAGTATAACTATCCACTATAACAGTATAACTATCCACTATAACAGTATAACTATCCACTATAACAGTATAACTATAACAGTATAACTATCCACTATAACAGTATAACTATCCACTATAACAGTATAACAGTATAACAGTATAACTATAACAGTATAACTATCCACTATAACAGTATAACTATCTACTATAACAGTATAACAGTATAACTATAACAGTATAACTATCCACTATAACAGTATAACTATAACAGTATAACTATAACAGTATAACTATAACAGTATAACTATCCACTATAACAGTATAACAGTATAACTATAACAGTATAACTATAACAGTATAACTATCCACTATAACAGTATAACAGTATAACTATAACAGTATAACTATCCACTATAACAGTATAACTATAACAGTATAACAGTATAACTATCCACTATAACGAGTTATAACTATCCACAATACAGTATAACTATCCACTATAACAGTATAACTATAACAGTATAACTATCCACTATAACAGTATAACTATCCACTATAACAGTATAACTATCCACTATAACAGTATAACTATAACAGTATAACTATCCACTATAACAGTATAACTATCCACTACAACAGTATAACTATCCACTATAACCATATAACTATAACAACAGTAAAAATATCCACTATAACAGTATAACTATAACAGTATAACTATCCACTATAACAGTATAACTATCCACTATATAAGTATACCTATAACAGTATAACTATCCACTATAACAGTATAACAGTATAACAGTATAACTATAACAGTATAACTATCCACTATAACAGTATAACTATAACAGTATAACTATCCACTATAACATTATAACAGTATAACAGTATAACTATAACAGTATAACTATCCACTATAACAGTATAACTATCCACTATAACAGTATACCTATAACAGTATAACTATCCACTATAACAGTATAACTATCCACTATAACAGTATACAAATAACAGTATAACTATCCACTATAACAGTATAACTATAACAGTATAACAGTATAACAGTATAAATATCCACTATAACAGTATAACTATCCACTATAACAGTATAACTATCCACTATAACATTATAACAGTATAACAGTATAACTATAACAGTAGAACTATCCACTATAACAGTATAACAGTATAACAGTATAACTATAACAGTATAACTATCCACTATAACAGTATAACTATCCACTATAACAGTATAACTATCCACTATAACAGTATACCTATCCACTATAACAGTATAACTATAACAGTATAACTATCCACTATAACAGTATAACTATCCACTATAACACTATAACTATAACAGTATAACTATAACAGTATAACTATCCACTATAACAGTATAACAGTATAACTATAACAGTATAACTATCTACTATAACAGTATAACTATCCACTATAACAGTATAACTATCCACTATAACACTATAACAGTATAACAGTATAA